>NC_022034.1:31816354-31821140 GCF_000317375.1 Microtus ochrogaster | reverse complement strand
AGACCAGGCTGGTCTCAAACTCACAGAGATCCGCCTGCCTCTGCCTCCCAAGTGCTGGGATTAAAGGCGTGCGCCACCACCGCCCGGCCTATACCAGTAATTATATTAACAGGTGATCGAGTCCTCCTTATCCAGAAAGCTATGGAAATGTTCATTATTAATTTCTTACCAGAATTCATATTCTATTCCAATAACCCCTCCAAATCTTTCATGAAGCACTGGTCACTGAAGAGGGCTCCTCACAAAACATGAACAAAAATTGGGGAAACACTAAAAGTTTGCCCTAAGTACAGTACTCAAAGACCTCTGTTAGTAAAGAACACCTAGAACACATTAAGTCCCATTGCTTGGGTCATTTATTGTGCAATCCCTCAGTCTCTTTTTGGGTGCCATTTTTAGCTTCACCACTGGAGAAAAGTTGCCCCATGAAAGAAAAATCAGCATAGAATCTAGAGGAAAATCATTAGCAAACCTTCCTTGTGTTTCAGCAGTAAAGGTCTTCAGCTCATCAGCTGACATAAATTTGTCAATCTGTTATCTCCTTACTCGTGCTAGATAACAGAATAACTGATAACGTTTGTAATAACTTGGACTTACCATTGATGCATATTACCACTATACCAACTGTAGCTAAAGGACAGTGGGGCTGTCTGCTCCTGTTACTCCTTTCTGCCATACAGTCTTAAAACCAGAAAAGGAAACCGAGAGCCTACCCTCTTTATACAGCAGGGACAGGGACACGATACACTCAAGTATAGTCTAAGACTAGCCTTGTAATTGCAGCTACATTAAGCACCTTTTAAGAAAAGTCTCTATGGAGACCAGAAAGGAGTAAAACTATTTCTTTTTGAAGGAATCTGCTCTTTAAACATAGGGTGAAGATGACAGGTATCTCCTATGACACTGAGCAGGTATGGTCCATGTTTGGCTTCGTTACAGTGAGACTACACTAAGCACTCCTAAGGTTTGTTTCCCTGCTTCACTGTGGAGAATGTTAACAAAGCCTTTTTTTGTGTAATTATATAGGTATTCCTTAAATTTGTAAGAGTATTGGTATTTCTTTGTATTCGTACGATACTGCAAACTGAAACTTTTTCAATTTCAACTTCCTTATTATTTGTAATGTTTTAAAAGTCAACAGTTACTTTTTGAGGACCTATTATGCCATGGCTTTACTGCAGAACTAAGGCTATTTGGATTTTCAGCTTTTATTTTGTATTTCCAGATTCAGGATCCTGCATCTCATAAGACACTTATTTGTTGATAGATCTAGGAAAAGACAATAAAATTATCGGATCACAAAGAACAGCAAATACAGTTACAAACAAAAAGAACCAGCTCAGTGTGTTCAGGAATAAGCCAAGAGGTGGGGATTTTAGAACAGAGAGATGTCCAATCCTAAGGTTGGGATGGGAAGCAACCCAGCCAGATCAGGGAAGGTTTGATGCCCATCATTAAGGTCTCTGGCTTTACACTTAGCGACATGGAAAACCACAAGTTTTCTTGTGCTGCAGATCAATCCCAGAGCTTTCCAAATTCTAGGCACCCACTTTACCACTGAGCTATAGCCCCAGTCCCTAAAGGTTTTGAGCAGAGAAGCGACATAGATCCACCTTTCATATTAAAGGATCATTTTAACTGCTGTGCTTTGTGTAGACTGGATGAGGGCAAGGGAACAAGAAACTGTTTCAGCAATCGAGGACAGAAGTTATGATGCTGTGGATCAGTTATGGTGGTCATGAGAGTGATGTAAACCATTACATCCTAGGTAAAGTTTGGCAATGGAAGCAGCAGTTGCCACTTTTTTCCTTTCAGATGTAAAAAAGAAAATAATCAGTAGTTAGTTTTATATATGTTTGGAATGTCTACTAGACACAACATAGGTCAGATCTTAAAAAATTGAAAATTGGCAATACATGAATGAGATTCTTAGGGACTGAGCCTCCGGACTCTCCAGAGTTGACAGGTCAGGAAAATGAAGAATCAATAAAGTAGTTTAGGAAGCTAGTGGCCGATGAGGGAAGTGATCCAAAAGCCAAATGAAGAAACATTTAAGAAGGATATATGAAAAGCTATTAAGTTACCTAAGGTGAATGGGCTTTGTTACTTATACAAATGCTTTATCATACAGATATAATTATTCAAGTACATACTGTGTATTATATAAACAAGTAAGCTGAGACTTGGAGAAGCTAAGATATCTACTAAAAATTCACACAGCTTACAAATCAGAATTCAAATTGAATTGCTGCTACTCAAAAGCCTTAGATTTAAAAAAAATAAAAGCTGGGTAAATCTTGCTCATTCTAGTTTTGACATAATGGAATCAAAGAACACAGAAGGTGGGTAAAGACTGGTGAGCTAGATAATCCAGTCTCAGTAAGCACAAGCTATAACTCAAAGAACTGGCGCACACTAGGTTTTAATGTGGTGGCATGCTTTAGTTTATTTATAAACCCACTTTTCCTTTTCTAGTCCTCTGTATTTCAGAAAGTTAAGGATAAGGCCTGTGGCACTGTAAGTTTCTAGCTGGAATTTATTCACTTATTTAGAAAGTGAAATTTTCCATTTGATTATGGTCATCCCAGACAGAAAGTATCTCCATGTGTAATGGGAAGCATGTGACCAAGGAAAAAACTGCACTGTTGGGAAGATCTGTGGTCTAGTAGAAAGTATAAAGCCTTTCTAAGCAGAAGAGGTCTGGACTTTCAAAGAATAAAGTTACAGGCTCAGTTTTGGTGCAAATATTAAACCCTAGAAATGGCAGGCAGGCCAATAAAACTTGTACAGACTTAGTGATTGGGCATGATAAAGCACCTACTTAAATCCCTTAAAAAATTATGCATCTGTTGTGTTTATGTAAGCATATGGGCATTGATGTGGATGGAGGTCAGAGGATAACTGGTTGGAGTCAGTGGCTCTCTCTACCACGTGGATTCTGGTGACTGACCTCAGACCTAGTGAGTAACTACCTCAGGGAGTAAGGCTGGGCAGCTAGTGGCTTTACTGGCTGAGCCATTTCACTGTCCTTTTCATCCCACTTTTTAATGTGCTCTACTCTTAGACATAAGTCCTATAAAAGAAATAACCATAATATCTTTAGAGCAATACTACTTAAGGCTCCTTCTAAAGCAAAGCTGCAAGGCAGCTTTTCTAATAAAGTTAAAATATTTCAAGACGATTGACAAGTATAATAAATAGTGGCTAATCAGTGGGTTGAGGGTAGACACAAATTATAAACTCAAAATTCCCTTCTAAGTATTTTGTACTTTGATCAGGAACTTAAAAAAAAAATCACAGTACAACAAAAGTATAGAACCTAGAAAAGAGCTTTCTGCTATAAAATAAGTCAACTCCATTTCCTTACTCCACACAGCCTCTAGATGGAGTCTACAGGAATGGCACCTTTATTGAAAGATTCCTTTGCAGCTTTGGAATGACTCAGCTTAAAATATCCTAAAATAATGGTGCCCTGTACTAGAGGTAGGTGTCTTCTTGACATGAGTGATAACCATTGTTGGAAAAGGATCCCATTTGGTTTCTGGGAATAGCTGGTTTGGAACTATCCAGTGTAGCAACACTATAACAATATCCTAGATCATGTCTTCCTTGTACAAAGTTGACTCCTAAAATGGAAGCCATGGCTTGAGAAATGGCTGTGATATGAAGAACTGCTGATGCCTAAAACACTGTATTGAGTTAGAATCGCCTCACACATGCTTTTCTTTAATTTGCTCACTTGTATTTAAACTGGCAGTTAAAGAAAAAAGAAACCCGAATGTTGGGTTTAGAAATGGGTCTGGTGAGGAAATGCTTTTACTAACACTATGGAACACTAACAAATGGGGTTTTAAGCAAAACACCCTTACATCATCACAGCCTGTTCGGAGACAACTATATTTTAATCATGGCTCATTCTTCAAAATATTTCCCACATATTAAATGTATGCACATTTATACTTTATATACATATTAAAACAACAGAGGAGTACATTTTAAAGTAATGGTTGTGGTTAGCTAAAAGAGTGGAGGAGAGAGCTGCGACTTCCTTTTTACAACTTTTTGAAGTTTATTGCAATGGGCATATATTGGTTTTTATAATTAAAATTAACATCCTACATAAAGTACATTGTAGAGATTAAAAACTTTTAAAAGAAAAATTCTTTCCATCATGATTAGGATAGTAGTCTTAAAGGCATTTTGACGAAATAATTTCAAGTCCCAAGATGTCCTCTTAACTAAAATTAACACTGATGAAGTTAAACGTGTTTCAATTTTTGAAAATGAAGCACCGATTTTAACAAAATTTAAGAAAAGTGGGAAGAACCCTACATTTTAGCTTTTTAAATTCTGCATTCCTTCACCATTCTACATTTTTTAAACCTTAAAACGTACTTGAGAAAAGACTTTGTCTCGTATTACATAGCCACCGTTCGTGGAGTTATTTTAATGGCATCTTCATACGTGCTGGGGAAAGTCTCTGAGACTTTTGAGAAGCCAGGACCGGGAACTGTTTAAGCGCCCTGCTCTGGCTCTCGGGCAGATGAACTTCCTCGCTCTGCACTGTTTCAGAGAGATTTCCGTCCCCAGGGAGAGGCGTCCACACCGCCGCGGAGCCTGCGCGCAGCATCCCGGGCGCCCGCAGGGAGCACGGCGGGGAGGACGGCGGTCCCCGGGAGCCGGCGCGGAGGGGCCGAGTCAGCGCCCGCCTTCCGCGCTGGTTGGTGGAGGGAGCCGGAGAGCGGCGCGAGGACAGCCTCGGCGGGGCTCGGGCGGGAAGGCGCGG
>NC_022034.1:31815477-31816254 GCF_000317375.1 Microtus ochrogaster | reverse complement strand
GCCTGGGGCCGCCGGAGCCGCCCGCCTGCCCGCCGCAGACAAAGCTGACAACATGGCTCCCTCCGCCCGGTAAGTTGCTCGCAAGTTGCGGCGCGGCCGGCTCCCTCAACTTCAAGTTTCCCTCGCATGGCCGCCCTCCCGCCGCCCGCGGCCCACCCCGCGCGAGGCCGGGCCGGGAAACTTTAACGTCCGCCGCCGCAACTGACAGCCCGGCGCCACTCACCTTCAGACAGGTCCTCGATGCACTCGAAGGTGATCTCGAACTGGAACGGGTTGTAGAAAGGCGACGGGTTATCCAGCACCACTACATTGTTCACCTGAACCTTTGCCATATTTTGAAGAAAACACAAACAATGGGGCCGGGGCTGGCGGCACCACAGAGTCCCGCGCGCGGCCGCTCGGAAGAGCGCAGACCCCCGCCCCGGCGCGGCCCGACGTCGTGCAACGGCGACTTGAGAAACTTTTTCCCCCTTTTTATTTACACGGCAGCACTCCACAGTGTTTTGCAGCTTTCCGAGTCCACTCAACTACAGCCCATTCTGCTCTGATAACTAGCAGCGTTGCGCGCGATTGGCTGCCCCCGAGCTCTGACCCTCCTCCTCCAGCGAGGGCCGTGGCGGCGAGCAAGATGGGCTCCCGCTCGCGGAACGGCCGGGAAACTTTCACTGCGGCTCCACCTGCTGGTGTGGACCAGGACAAAGGCGCCGAACAAAGTGAGTGGAATAGGGGCTGGGAGGCCCGCGCGGAGGCCGCCGCCGGCGGGGGGAGGGGCGGCGC
>NC_022034.1:31809553-31815377 GCF_000317375.1 Microtus ochrogaster | reverse complement strand
ATGCACACCCTCAGCACACTTCGGGGCCCGGTGGCCGCGGCGGGACGGAGGGGGCGGGCCCGGTGAGGGGAGCGGGGCTTGTGGCCGTGGCGGGAGGGCGCGAGGCTGCCCCTCCGCCTGTGCGGAGCTTGGGCATTTTGGGCTCTCCGGCTTCTCCCCTGCCCTCCTTTAACGTTCGTCCATCAGTGCCACGGCTTTGCAGGCTCTGCTGAATTTAGCGGATAAGATGCAATTCTTTGCACCCGTCAAACCCGCCTCTCTGTTTTTTGTGATGATGGTAGGGAGTAGGAAGAAGGACTGGTTGTAATGGAAATAAATTGCATCTCATAGACTCGTGTCAGCTCGAAAGAAGCAAGCCATTTTGGAAGTCAAGTTCGTAAGGCACTTACCGACGTTTTGGTACGAGAGTGCAGTTAAATAGATGCAAAATGAAGGCGGGGTAATTTTACACACACACACACACACACACACACACACACACACACGGGAGACCCATAAAAAAAAATCTAAATCTATGATCTTCAGCTGCACCTTGAATTTCTTCCTATCTGAAAAGACCTAGAATGAAAGAGGAGATAAAAAGGGAAAGGTGCGATTAGTTAAAGTCAGGTTTCTGCCATTTGGGGAACCCGAGCAAGAAGTTAGAAAAAAGAAGAAGTGGTGTCAGGAGAGCAAAGGACAACAAATTTATTATAATAGTTTAAGATAGGAGAAAAGATGAGGTATACCATGTCATTTGGTCTTCAGGAAATTTATGCCAACCATTCCTAGATTAAAAATTGCAGCACCACAAATTCTCAGGAGCCCTTAGGTGCTTGTGAAGCCTGCCTGTGAACCATTTCAAGGCCTAACTGGGGAAATGATGCTTGTTTATGCTACTTGGCTACTATGGTGGGCGGGGAAACGGAAGCTTTCACACTGTTTCCTTTTACTAAGTAAAGGTGTTACTCATAAACTATTAGGGTCTTTTTTTCCCTTACGATGAAACTACTAGACTTTATTAAATTTAGAGTGAAAATTGCTTCTTAGTATTAATGGGCAGTTGAAGTTTTCTCGTAGTTTGCAGGATTTTGGTTAGTCGTTCACTGGACATGTTCAGACTTAGGAGGGTGGCTAATGGCGAGCTATCTTTGTCTTTGAAAGTTCTGTTGGAACAGGCCCATCCACGTTTGTTTAAGGAAATGAAAGTGGTCAGAGAAGCACTTTTTCTCAGTAGACTGGGCGCTAAGGGGACTCTACCAGTTCAGTCACGGTTGCTTCTGCCTCAGTGCCACTGTGGTGGGTGAGGCACTTCAGCCCGCTGATAAATAGTACACAGTACACGGGATACAGGATACATGCATAAAGGCCTTGTGCGGAAAGAACAAGAAAGCAACATTCACAGAAGAAACAAACCAAAGCTGTTCGTCTTAGAAAGGGTAGCCTCCAGTACTGTGTTTAAGCTAGCCTGTGGTATTTTGTTTTGCTAGCCCTAAAAACAAACAAAAATAGTGAAACTATGATAACTTTTTTTCTCATAGTAAATGGCGGTTGCTTGAGTATTTAAGCATCTTTAGTCCCAATATTCATCAGTTTCCAAGTACTTTATGAGCCACGAAATGCAATAAGGAAGATGATGTGCTGACTTGGGATCACGGTGTGCATAGCTATTCTTCAATGGAGGAATATATTGTTGAGCATGTATCTTGACATTTGAATAGATAAGCAGTGTTTCCATGGATCCAAAACTCCTCTACAAAGGGCTTCTAAGACTAAAACAATTGAGGTTACTCAGAGACCAATGAAAAATAAGTTAAACTCAGTAGAATGAAATGAAATTTTCTTGGAATTGGGAATGAAACAGTCTTGTCTGCTGCAAAAGGTAAAATAGACTAACGTTTAAAATTTATATTATCAGGCTTGTCTATGATAGTGCACATCTCTAATCCCAACACTTGGGAGACAGAGGCAGGCAGATCTCTCTGAGTTTGAGGCCCGCCTGATCTACAAATCGAGTTCCAAGACAGCCAAAGCTACTCTGAGAAACCCTATCTCGAACCCCTCCCCTCAAAGTGTGTTATTGGGGTGTTGGGGGAAATGCACAGCTTTGTGTAGTAGGTGCTCTGCAACCTATATTGGGTTCTGGGGGTGGGGTTCATGTCACTAGGTTGACAACATACGAGAGCCTTTCTTGCTGAGCCATCTTGTATACTCCTAACCTTGCTTTGCTCGCTCTCTCTCTCTCTCTCTCTCTCTCTCTCTCTCTCTCTCTCTCTCTCTCTCTCTCTATCAAGTCAGGGTTTCTCTGTAGCTTTTTGGAGCCTGTCCTGGAACCTGGAATGCACTCTGTAGACCAGGCTGGCTTCAAACTCATTGAGATCCTCCTGTGTCTGCCTCCCGAGTACTGGGATTAAAGGCATATGCCAACACCACCTGGCCTAATCTTGCTTTTGTTTCTCTTTTCTTATTTTATTTTACATAATCACTGTGTTGCCTTTGAAGGTTATTTGTATTATTACTCTCTTTAGAAACAAAACTCGCATATGGGTTGTTATTTTTTGTTGGTTCTCTGGCATGTTTTTGCTGTTTGTGGTGCTAGAAATTGAGTCCAGGTTTCCCTACATGGTAGGAAAGTTAGATCCCAGGCCAAGTGTGTGGAATTGTGCTCTTCACTACCATAAAGGCTCCCCTTTCTTACAGCAGCAGAGTAGCAAAAGTTGGTGACTGTTTTAAACATTATTTCCCTGAAAACTGTAGAATGTGCAGATTTGCTGGGGTTTTCAAATATTTCTAACTGAAATCTCAATAATTTTTATTTATTGCATATATACAAAGAACATTTATTATGTTAAATTTCAGTGTGAAATGCTAACATAGTAAAAAATAATGCATATCAAGACCTTATAATCTAGTAGCAAAGGTAGCTCATGTGATCAGAAAGTTATGATTAAAAGAGAAAGATTTAGGTTCCACTTTAAACAGTGACAGTAAAATGAACAGAAGAAATTTTCTCTGCTCTTTGTAAAGAACATTAAGTAGCTACCTTTTGAACAACCCAGTACCCTAGAATGGCAAGGAGAACATGGCATTGCCATCCAGGGTAGCAGTTAAGGGCTGGCTGGTACTTAGAAACGAACTATGGAAACTGCTGTCATAGTTACCTCTCTGTCTTTGCCACCGCAGGTAAAAATTGAAAGTATTCTTTATGTATCGAAAGATAGAGAGGCATAAAACTTCCTGGAAAAGAAAAATCCCATAAGCTGGTGAGAATGGTGTTAATGACTTCATTAACGAATCCCTGAAGAATAAAATTCTGTGAATGTGGATGGCTAAGGCAGGTGCTGGCGATGGGGTGTGATCCAGCCAAGAGAAAACTGAGAGACTCTCCCCATGGAGGGCATTCAGATGGACAGCCTGTTTTGAAGAGACAGCTCTGAAAGTGGGAAGAGGATAGAACCACAAAGCTTACCCTGCGTCCTTACATGTTTTAGAATTGATGCAAACTTAGGAAACCCCATCCCCTGTGTTTTCTTTGGTTTGGCTTAAAGGTAATTATCTTTTCTTAGAGAGAGAGAGAGAGAGAGAGAGAACGAGAACACCAAAATGGCCATGTATGGGAGGACAACCAGAGTGGGTTCTCCCCTCCCAGCCTGGGTTTCGGGGTCAGTTTCAGGTGGATGGGCTTGCATGGCCAGCCCTTTGCCCCATGAGCCAGCTCACCAGCCTTTTAAATTTCCTACGTTTCCCAAGTTTTACATACAGTGTGCCTTTTCGCATTGTCTGCTCCATAGTATTAACAAAAGTTTTACTGTTTGCTATTCATGGCCATCCACCACTCTGCTAAAACTTTGTTAAAGATGCCTGCTTTGTATCTGATACCTATTTGTAGTGAGCTACTGTGAAATGCCCATTAGATAACCATAAATGAGAGCCCTCCGCTTTCCAAAGCAGTAGTATTGTGTGAGTGTTGAAATTTGTTTTATTGTTATTACATTGCTTTAGCCAGTATATTAGTGGAATTTTCTAAAAAAATATTCTGTTTCTAATTTCTTAATCATTCCTTCCCACCCTCTTTTAAATCAGATCTTTCTAACCCTTGAACTTAGTCTTCCTTGCAGCGTGTCTTCAGTTTTTATTTCTTTGCCTCTCTCCCTCATCACGGATTTTCCTCTTTACCTGACACTGGTGGATGGGGGAGGGGTGATGAACGGAGGACTCAGAGCCTTAAAACATCTCTAGGCTAGCCCACTGCTGTACAGAATCACTGCTAAACAAAGCAGCTTTTTCTAGTTGGTTGCTATAGAGACAAATGACATTAAATGGAGTTACATTTGGCAGAGTCTAAGCAAGTAGGCTTTGCAAGACTGGGGCCCTCATATGCATGGCCTTTTAAAGGCAAAGTCTAGAAAGGGTACAGCAGGTTTCACAAATGAGCTAATGAGTTATTAATTGGTAGATGTTGCCCAAGTACCCTTAAGTATGCTTACACAGTATTTTTTAAAAATATAGCTTAATTGAGATATAACTCATAATATATTCCCTCATTTAAGGTATCTAACTTAATCACTTTTAAAAGATATTCAGGATTGTGTTATGTAAGCATCACCATAACTATGGAGTATTTTCATCATCTCAAGAAGCTATTTTGGCCCTGACATGATAGTTTATACCTATAATCCCAGCAATCAGAAGTCTGAGGCAGAAGGATGGCTACTTCAAGTGCATCCTGGGCTGCATAGCAATATGTTGTCTCAAGAGGCAAACACCGCTGAGCATGGTGGTATGGAGCGTTAATCCCACCCAGCACAGAAGACCAAGGCAGGCAATTAGTGCAATGCCAACCAGGTCTACATAGAATTCCAAGCTGGCCAAGCCTACCTAGTTAATCTCTATCTATATCTAGTAATATCTATCTATCTATCTATCTATCTATCTATCTATCTATCTATCTATCTATCTATTTATCTAAAGATGCATATCGATAGGTAGGTAGGTAGGTAGGTAGGTAGGTAGGTAGGTAGACAGACAGACAGACAGACAGATAGATATCTATTAATCCCTGTGTTGCATTTATTATAATCTCATTTTATGTGCATATATTATAATTTCATTTTTCTTAACAGCTGAATAATATTCAATTATGTAAATGCACATTTTCATTGTCCTTTCATAAGTTGGTGGAGATCTAGGCAATTTCCAATCTGTAGCTATTATGAACAAATGTCTCTGTCATAGGATGTAGAGTCCTTTAGGTATGTGGCCAATAGCAGTGTAGCTAAATCTTCAGGTAGATCTGTTCCCAGCTTCCTGAGGAACTACCACCCTGATTTCCATAGAGGCTGTGGCAGTTGCACTTTCATCAGCAATGAGTTAGCATTCCCCTTTCCCACATCTTTGTCAGGATATGCTATCATTTGTTTTATTATTGATTTTGGCCACTCTGACTGGTATAAGATGAAATCTCAAAGTTTTGATTTGTATTTTCCTGATGGCTAAGATTGTCGAACATTTTTCAAAGTGTTTCTTAGCCATTTGTGTTTCATCTTTTGAGAAAACTATTTAGTTCTCTACCCAAATTTTTATTGACTTGTTTTCTTGATGTTCAGGATTTTTGGTTCTTTATATGTTCTATGTATACTCACCCTCTATAATTGGGATTTCTTTTTTCTGTAGGCTGCTGCTTTGCTTGGAAAATGGTATCATTTGCTCTGCAGAAACTGTTTACTTTCATAAGGTGCCACATACTAATTGTTGATATTGGTGCCTGTGCTTTTGATGATCTGTAAAGAAAGTAATTTCTTGTGCCAATGAGTTCAAGCCTACTCACTGTTGAAATAAGGAGCGG
>NC_022034.1:31807562-31808088 GCF_000317375.1 Microtus ochrogaster | reverse complement strand
GATAGACATGGATCTATTTTTCTTATTCTACATGCAGCTATCCAGTTTGATCAGCACCATTTGTTGAAGAAGATACTGTCTTTGCTGCAATGTATCTTTTTCACTTCTTTGTCAAAAATAAGTTGTGGAATTGTCTGTTTCTTCAATTGATTCAATTCAATTCATTGATCAATGTGCCTATTTTAATGCCAATATTGTGCTGTTTTTAGTAAAATAGTTCTGTTATATAACAGGAGATCTGAGGTGGTGTTGACTGAGTTTTCTGTCCTGCCTGGTTCCCGCAGTCGTTAAGTCCCAAAGAAATCACACAGAGGTCTACATTAATCATAAATTGATTGGCACATTATCTCAGGTTTCTTATTAAGTCTTATAACTTATATCACCCCATTATTCTTGTCTATGTTAGCCATGTGGCTCAGTACCTTATTCATTTGGCAGGGCAGTCACATCTTGCTTCTTCTGTGGCTGGGCCAAGACTATAGAAGAAACTTCCTTCTTCCCAGAATTCTCCTGTTCTCATTGACCC
>NC_022034.1:31794988-31807323 GCF_000317375.1 Microtus ochrogaster | reverse complement strand
CCTGCCTCTGCCTCCCGAGTGCTGGGATTAAAGGCGTGCGCCACCATCGCCTGCCCCCCCCAGCAGTTCTTATTCATGATTGTTTTAGTTACCTTTGTTTTTTTATGTTTTCATATTAAGTTGAGTATTGTGTTTTCAGTTTCTATGAAGAATGTGTTGAAGCTTTCATGAGGATTGCATTAAGTCTGTAGGGAGATTGTTCCTTCTTCTGATGTCTTCTTCAATTTCTTTTTTCAGTGTCTTGAAGTTTTGGGGGTTTTTTTTTGTTGTTTTTTTTTATCATACCAGCCTTTAGAGTTAGAGTTATCACAAGATTTTCTTTGTCTTGATTTCTCCCTCAGTCGATTTGTCATTCATATATAAGAAAACTACTGTGTCTTGCTACTTTGCTGAAGGTATTTGTCAGCTATAAAAGCTTCCTTGTGGGGTTTTTAGGGTCATTTATGTATACAATCATATCACCTGTACACAAGGGTGCTTTGCCTTCTTTCTTTCCTGTTTGAATCCCTTTGACCTTCTTCAGGGATCTTACTGCACCAGTTAAGACTTCAAGTACTGACTATATTGAACAAGTGTGGAAAGAGTGGGCATCCTTGTTCTTCCTGATTTTAGCAGAAATACTTTGAATTTCTCTTTGTTTAGGATAACGTTGGCTATGGGCTTTCTGTAAATCATCTTTATTATATTGAGGAATGTCCCTTGTATCTCTAGTTTCTCCAGCACTTTTATCATGAAAGGATACTGGATTTTGTCAAAGGCCTTTTTTGTTTCTAATGATCATGTGGTTTGTCTCTTTATGTGGTAGATTGCATTTATCTATGTACTCCTGTTGAACCATCCCTGCAATATCTGGATGAAGCCAACTTATGTTTATTCTTTCTGGTGAGATATATCTCTTAAGATATCTCTTAAGAATTGAGGTTTGAGCAGTAGTGATGGAGGAAGGTCATTGGTTAATTAAATAAAGAAGCTGCTTGCCCTGATAGGTTAAAACATAGGTGGGAGGAGTAAACAGAACAGAATGCTGGGAGGAAGAGGAAGTGAGCTCAGACTCGACAGCTCTCCTCTCGGGGGCAGACACCTCAGAGAGACACCATGCTCCCCTCTCCAGTGCGGACGTGAGAGCTCTGCTTTCTGAGACACACGCGATGAAGCTCCGACCCAGGATGGACGTAGGCTAGAATCTTCCCGGTAAGCGCACCTTGGGGTGCAACACACATGATTGGAAATGGGTTAGTCCAGGTGCGAGAGTTAGCCAAGAAAAGGCTAGATAGAAATGGGCCAAGCAGTGATTAAAAGAATACAGTGTCCGTGTAATTATATCAGGTAAAGCTAGCCTTGCGGGCAACTGGGTGCTGGGGACGCAGCTCCGCCGCACCTATTACAACACAGTAGTACTATTTGGAACACATTCACCAGCTCAGAGCTTCCATTTGATTTAAAATGTGTGTGTGTGTGTGTGTGTGTGTGTGTGTGTGTGTGTGTGTGGACAGGATGGTGTCGAATTGGGAGAGGGAGAGAGGCATACAAGAGAGAGGTTTGTCAAGTACCCTCAACAGCCATCCTCGAAGTTTTAGGCATTTTTGCATAGATGTTTCTCATTATTGTATGCCCATAACTGTTTGAGAAATCATTTCCATTAGGTATGCATGCTTTACTGTGGAGCAGTCAAGCTCTCATTGCAGGAGTGAGACCCCTGCTGTGACAGTTCTAATCTTCACTGCTCAGTTGTTCACTCAACTGTCATAGCTGGTTTACCAGAAGCTTCTTCTGCTAGTGCCCCTTTTCATATTTTTAAGAGGTTTTCTCTAAAGTGTGTCACTGGTTCTCTGTACAATAAATTTTACCCACTGTTACCTTAGGCTGGAAACAACAGGAAGATGAGTGCCCTTGTTATCATTTGTTAATTTGTTGAAATTGCCAAATACTTCATTGAACAACCTCAGTTTTGTTCTGCAAAGGACAAATTTTTCAAGTGTAGGCTTCCTTTCACTGCCTTTTATATGTTTTATAAAAGACTACATAGTATATACTGATTAAAGGTGCTTTGTGAGAGGAGCCAAAGGGGAAGGAAATGTCCTTAGGAACCAATTTCACAAAGAAAGCAGGGTTGAAGTACCGCAGAGGAGATAGAGAATATAATAACCATTATTACACCATAAGATTAATCCTTGGCCAGCACAATATTTAAGCATTATACATTTAGACACATGCTTTGATATTAGCTTGCTGACTGGTAAATACAGAGTCCTTTAAAAACAAACAAACACAGGATGAGTTGGAGTTCTCCCTTTGCTCATTGTTGTCTTCTGCCTTCCTGTTCTAGCATTAAATTTTCAAAGTGTAAAAGTAGCGCCATCCATATAAGCACTTATTCTGCTAAATACTTATTATTTATACAGTGTTCTCAGCATTAAAAACAGCCCATTCCCCTTTGCCTCTAAAAATGGAAATTGCTTTCCTTGCATATCTGGAATTCAACAAATTAATAATGTTTTTAAAAAATAAATATGCATCTTACGTGTTAAGTGTTTGCCTCAGATTTCAAGGAACACCTAAGGAGACCTCCTGTGCTCCTAAGAGTCATAAGATTGGGAAGGATTTTAGTTACTTCTGCATAGCATAAAATACCTTTGTATGCTTTCTTTGATAAATCCCAGTTCCTACTCTAAATGCTAAGAAATGGGGACTCTAGTGTGATTGTTTTCTTCTTTGTAAATGATGTTCTCAAAATGACATTTGTAAGACTGCGCTCAAATACTGTCTAGTATTAACATGACTGTTCCAACCCTCATTCGGGTAGGGTACTACTTAAATGAAATATTTTCTGTTCTTTCTCTTTTAACTTTTTCATGCTTTTAAGTCTAAAGTATGTCTCATATGTAGGATCTACCAACCTCAAACTTTTCATTGGTATGTATTTAAACAGTTGATACTTAGTATGATTACTGATAAGATAGGATATATTTATGGCATTTTCTCTTTGTTTTCTACCTAATGTCACCTTCATTCTTCTATTTTTTTTCATTACTGCCTTCTTAACTGATTTTTAAGGTTTCTTTTTAGTGATTGCCTTAAATGTTACCATAGTATACTACAATTTATTTATTCTTCTGTTTGGTAGAATTTTTAATTGTTTTCAGTTTTAATTCTAGAAAATTCCTGAGAATTGTGTATGTCTAAGAAGTATGATCGTTCATCTCTATTTATATATAGATAGGCAGGTAGGAGGGTAAATTGATTGAACTCCCCTGTGGTGCACATGGTTATACAGAATTATAACCATTCATCTATATCTATAGATAGGTAGGTAGGAAGGTAGATCAGTTGAACTTACCCTATGGTGCACATGATCATATATACTTTTGGGGGTGAGTTTTGAGGCAGGGTTTCTCTGTAGCTTTAAGAATTCTGTTTAGATCTGCATCCCATTTTTAACTGTCTAGTTTCTTGAGTTCTCTATATATTTTGGATATTAGTCCTCTATTGGCTATGGAGTTGCTAAAAATTCTTTTCCCATTCTCTACATTATTACTTTATCCAAATGACAGTGTTCTTTGCCTTACAGAAGCTTTTCGATTTCTTGAGGTCTTATTTATTGATTTTTGTTCTTAGTGTCTGTGCTATTGTTGTTCTGTTGAGAATGTCTTGTCTTGTGCCAGTGAGCTCATGGCTCTTCCCCATTTTCTCTTCTATTAGGTTTTTATGTTGAGGTCTTTGATCCATTTGAGGTTGAATTGTGTCATATTCCCTTTAAATAACTTTCCCTGTATTCCATTTACATATCTAAACTGTTTTCTGTTGTTGTCCTCTTTTACAGATAAACAAACTGAGGTTAAGATATATATGAAAACTTGCCTGCAATCTAGTAGCCAGAGTGACATAGGATTCAAATCAAGTTTAGCTGGTTCCAAAGTCATTTTATTTTTTTTAAAAATATTTATTTATTTATTTATTTATTTATTTATTCATTAGGTACACAATACTCTGTCTGTATGTCTGCAGGCCAGAAGAGGGCACCAGACCTCACCACAGATGGTTGTGAGCCACCATGTGGTTGCCGGGAATTCAACTCAGGACCTTTGGAAGAGCAGGCAGTGCTCTTAACCACTGAGCCATCTCTCCAGCCCCCAAAGTCATTTTAAACTACTTTCCTTTATTGCCTAATGAAACAATAAAGGATGAGTCAGAATCCAGCAATGCATAGAAGGACCTGTTACTTCCCCAGTATTGCGACTGGAAACATGCTTACCATTTCCATCGGTGTTAACAACTGCTGTCACTGATCCACCTCTTTAAGAGCATGAGTACCATTGGGTACCCTCTAAAGATCAGAGTTGCATAGTCAGGGCACCCATAAGGACATCAATGGGTACCCCCTAAAGATCAGAGTTGCGTAGTCAGGGCACTCACAAGTACATCGAGAAGATTTTAGAGACTTCTAGTTTCCACAGAATACTGGCTCCCAGACTGGATTATTTGCAGAACACAGCCCTTATGAGGTCTTCTGGCATCTACACCTGGCTTGGCATCCCGGTGCTGTCCGTTTTGAGTGCGGATGAAAGCCTTGACTGTCCTTTCCCTTTCGTAGTTATGAGAGACACTTTTGAAAATAAAAGTTAACATAGCTTCCTTGTTTCCTCAGGTCTCACAGTGACAGCTGTAAAAGACTCAGGAGAATGGAATTTGGAGGCTGGGGCCTTGGTGCTTGCAGATGCTGGCCTTTGCTGTATTGATGAATTTAATAGCCTCAAAGAGCATGACAGAACTAGTATCCATGAAGCAATGGAGCAGCAAACCATAAGTGTCGCTAAGGCTGGGTAAGCATTTCTGTTCTTTAAAGTCTATGGAAGTAGAGAGACTATTCAGTATAAAGTCAAGGAAAATGGGAATCTTTTGGTACATTCAGGGGTTATGGTTATCAGTTATCACTCTCTGATTACAAGGTTTTTCATATTAGAATATAGAAGTGAATACGGAAATAAAAAGTGAATTATTGAGAAAAAGAAAGGTTAAAAATAAAGTATAGAAGTAGACTTTCTAAGTATACTTTTTCTGTGTTAGAGACACCATGACCAATGCAGCATTTAACTGAGGGCTTGCTTATCCTTCCAGAGTCTGTCGTGGTGGGAAGTGTGGTGCAAGGCAGACAGGCATGGCGCAGGCACAGTAGCTGTGAGCTTACATCCTGTTCCTCAGGCAGCAGGCAGAAAGAGAGCAAGACTGGACCTGGAGGTGGCCTTTTGAAACCTCAGAGCCTTCCCCAGTGACACATGTCCTCGATCAAGGCCACACCTCCTAACCCTTCCTAAACAGTCTACTAAACTGGCTCATGGAGCAGTCCCGTTCAAACCACCACATGAACTGACTCGGCACCTCTCTTTCAACACAGGACTCTACTTCTTTTCATAAAAATTGTGTATGTACTCAGGGCATATTGATTATTAGATTTTGAAAAATTCATGGAGTATAATAGAGATAAATCTAGTGAAATATCTTCTAAGATGATACCTGAAAACTGTAAAGATGTAGAAGACCGGGGAGACAGGCAATGTTGTTAGGGTGTAAATTCTCCCAACCAGTCTGTAGGCTCCAGGCTGTCCCAGTCAGAATTCTAACTAGGAGTTTATCTTTATATAAGTTAATAAGCTGATTTTAAATTTTACAAAGAAAAAAAAGGCACAGAAGCTAGACTTACCAAAACAAGTGTGAAAAGGATAAATGTGGAGAAGCATATGACTCAGCTGTACCTTTCTTGGGTATGTGCTTTAAAAAGTCACATACAGTATTTATTGCCCGTATTTATTGCCGCCCCACTCACAGTCTTTGGAAGTGGAAGTCAACAATGACTGAATGAAGAAAATGTGCTATATATGCAAAATGGAAGTTTATTTAGCCATAACAAAGAATGAATTAGGAAAATGAATAGACCTGTAAATCATGTGTTAAGCAGACTAAGCTAGACTCAAAGTCAAACCCCACATGTTTTCAGTTATGTGGAAAGGGAGAAAGAAATCTTACCAGAGCAGGAAGGAGGGAAAGGAGGGCAATGGAAAACGTGTGACATGAGAGCAGAGAGGACTCTTCAGAGGGATCATGGACCAGCAAGAGGGGCATGGCAGGGCAGTGAGGGAAGGAGACATTTAGAGCAAAGTGTAATTGATACTTGTTTGAAAATAATGGAGCCCATGACTTTATATACTAACTTAAAACTCATTTTAAAAGAAACTTATGTAAATGAAATAATGTGCAAGAACACTTGGTTATCCATATGCAAAAAAGGACCTGTACAAACATGGTTTATAGCAGCTTATGGGGACATGAGCCCATCTGTACATAAAATTCTAGAAAAGGCAAACTGTGGAAAGATCCAGTGTTTGCTGTACGTTAGGGAAGAAAAATGACTACAGAAAGACACCTTAAAGGGATGGCATGTTAGTGTTGTGTAAATTATACCACAGTAATTCTTATTCCTAAAATCAAGGGAGCTCAAGCATTTGCCCCCAAATCACTCTGTCAGATTGCTGCTGAGGTTCTTCTTCCTCTTCTTAGCTGGTGCCAATGTGTGAACATAGTTCACAGCTTCTCTTTGGGCTTCGTTAGTAAACCTACATAGAATATACCACATAAGAAGAGCTTAAAGGAAGTAGCGGTATCTGGGACACTGAGAGACTAACCCACGGTTGCTCTATTGTAAATGAAATAATGTCTCCCAAAGGAAATATTTTGAAGAATAATTTTCAAATTGGATTTCCTTGTCTGAGAAGAAGAAACTGTTGTTGCTACTTCTGGGCAGCTTTTCATTGTTTCTTCTGTAAACCATCTAGTAGATACATAATGTGCATTAATTATACTGTTTGCCTAAGCAGAAGCTTGAACATTTTGATTTAATGAATTGTTCATTGGGGCTTCCTGTGTAGATCGTCATGCCCTGGACACATGATGATGAGCATTACACAAAACATTTGTATTTTGTTTTAAAGTAAATTTCCCATGTGCTTCTGCTTCGTCTTGACCTTCTATCCAGTGTTAAATACTTCCTTGAATGGATGCACTCACCACATAATTGTGGTATTTTACCTTCTGTTCTTTTTACATTTATTTAAGAATCTTTACTTTGCAAAGCCATTTAGCATATTTATTTCATTTAAAAAGTATTGTAGGGATTGGAGAGGTGGCTCGGTGGTTAAGAGCATTGGTTGCTCTTCCAGATAACCCAGTTTTGATTCATAGCACCCATGTGGTGGCTCATAACTGTTTGTAACTCCATTCCTGGGTTATCCAAAGCCCTTTTCTATTAGGCCTCTAAGGTATCAGACACGCAGGTGGTACAAAGACAAACATGCAGACAAACACTCATATGCAAAAAATAATCATTTAAAAAATTAAATATTGTAATTTACACATTCAAAGAGTGATAATTCAAGGATCATTGTTCTCTACTTATTACAGCTAAATTGGGTTTTATTCACTCTTCTTGTGTTGATATTATTGGCATTCTGTCCCATATAACTATTCCTAGATTCATAAAGACTTTATACTATTTTAGTTTTAGCATTTATTTTAAAGATTCAGTTCCTAACATTGCATAGTATGCAATTATATCAGTCTTGTACATTAGATTTCTCTATATTGAAAAGGATTCTTTTTCTTTATAGATTTAGTGAAGGTAATTGTAATTTCATTATGATAACAAAGCTGAAATTACTATATTCTCTGAATTTAGTAACTTTTCAAGTCTATTTTCTTGGATAGAAGGATACACGTGTTGACATGCAATGTGGCACAAATTCTAATTGTTCTTAATTATAAAAACTTGGAGTCAGATATAGGGGTTAATGCTGGAAGATAAGAGAAGCAGAACAGCCAGCCACTAGAGAGTTCTTACCTCTACCAATGCTCAGACCAAAGGTGCGATCCTATCTCTATGAATCTTCAGACTGCATCTCAGACTGAATCCTCAGACTGCAATGAGCTCTTGTCTCCTCCCTCCTTATATTCCTCTCTCTGCCCAGCCATATCACTCCTGTCTCCACCTCCCCATTGCTGGGATTAAATGCTGGGATCACCTTTGTATAAACTCTGTTTCTCTTTTAGACAGATTTAATCTCGCATAGTCCAGGGTGTCCTTGAACTCACAGCCCTCTTGTCTACCTCTGTTCTGGAGTCCTAGGATTAAAGGTGTGTGACACCACTGCCTGGCCTCTATGGCTAACTAGTGGTGTAGCACTGCACTCTGATCGTCAGGCAAGTTATACTATGGAAAAGTCAAAATGATCATTGTAGAGAGTAAAAGTTCCTGTCTCAAAGACAGCTGGCATCCGTGGCAACCTAATAGGTTTTGGACCTTGTGGGGCAGGCCTGTCTTCTTTTAGTCTCTGTAAATGAATGCCACTGCCCTTCCTTCCAAGATCTTCAGTCTCTGTAAATGAATGCTATTACCCTTCCTTTCAAGATCTTCTTTTGTTGTTGTTGTTGTTGTTTTTACATTCTTTTTGTTTGGTTGGTTTTGTTTTTTACTCTTTTTTATGCTTTTCTTTTGGGAGGGCTTTCTTTTTTATTGATATTTATTGAGCTCTACATTTTAATCTACTCCCCTCCCTGCCTCTCCCCTCCCCCAAGGTCCCCATGCTCCCAATTTACTCAGGAGATCTTGCCTTTTTATACTTTCTACTTCCCATGTAGATTATATCTATGTAAGTCTCTCTTAGTGTCCATACTGTTGTCTAAGTTCTCTGGGATTGTGGTTTGTAGGCTGGCTTTCTTTGCTTTATGTTTGAAAACCACCTATGAGTGAGTACATGTGATAATTGTCTTTCTGTGTCTGGGTTACCTCACTCAAAATAATGTTTTCTAGTTCCATCCATTTTCCTGCAAAATTCAAGATGTCGTTATTTTTTTCTGCTGTGTAGTACACCATTGTGTAAATGTACCACATTTTTCCTATCCATTCTTCAATGGAGGGGCATTTAGGTTGTTTCCAGGTTCTGCTATGACAAACAAAGCTGCTATGAACATAGTTGAGCACATGTTTTTGTGGCACAATTGAGCATCCTTTGGATATATACCCAAAAGTGGTATTACTGGGTCTTGAGGAAGGTTGTTTCCTAATTTTCTGAGAAATCGCCACACTGACATCCAAAGGGATTGTACCAGCTTGCATTCCCACCAGCAATGCAGAAATGTTCCCTTTTCCCCACAACCTCTCCAGCATAAATTGTCATCAGTGTTTTTGATCTTGGCCATTCTTACAGGTATAAGATGGAATCTCAGGGTTGTTTTGATTTGCATTTCTCTGATGTTGAACATTTCCTTAAGTGTCTTTCAGTCATTTTAGATTCCTCTGTTGGGATTTCTCTGTTTAGGTCTGTACTCCATTTTAATGGATTATGTGTTCTTTTGGTTTCCAATTTCTTGAGTTCTTTGTATATTTTGGAGATCAGACTTCTGTTTGATGTTGGGTTAGTGAAAATCTTTTTTCATTCTGTAGGCTGTTGTTTTGTCGTTGTTGACCATGTCCTTTGCTTTACAGAAGCTTTTTAGTTTCAGGAGGTCCCATTTATTAATTGTTTCTCTCAGTGTCTGTGCTGCTGGGGTTATATTTAGGAAGTGGTCTCCTGTGCCAATGCATTCAAGTTCTTCCCACTTTCTCTTCTATAAGTTTCAGTGTGGCAGGCTTTATGTTGAGGTCTTTGATCCATTTGGACTTGAGTTTTGTGCACGGTGATAGATATGAGTCTATTTTCCTCCTTCTACATGTTGATATCCAGTTATGCCAGCACCACTTGTTAAATATGCTTTATTTTACATTTGATATTTTTTGCTTTTTATCAAATATCATCTATTCAAACATGTGTGGATTGATATCCAGGTCTTCAGTTCCATTGGTCCTCCTTTCTGTTTTTATGCCAGTACCAGGCTGTTTTCAGTACTGTAGCTCTGTAGTAGAGTTTAATTGTGATGCCTCCAGAAGTTCTTTTATTGCCCAGGATTGTTTTGGCTATCCTGGGTTTTTTGCTTTTCCAAATGAAGTTGAGTACCATTCTTTTGAGGTCTTTGAAGAATTTTTCTGGGATTTTAATGGACATTGCGTTGAATCCATAGATTGCTTTCAGTAAAATTGCCATTTTTACTATATTAATTCTGCCTACCCAATAGCATGGGAGGTCTTTCCACTTTTTGGTGTCTTCTTCAATTTCTTTCTTCAAAGATTTAAAGTTCTTCTGATACAAGTCTTCCACTTGTTTGGTTAGAGTTACTCTGAGATATTTTATGCTATTTGTGGCTATTGTTGAGGGTGTTGATTCACTGATTTCTTCCCCAGCCCTTTTATCACAGGAGGGCTACTGATTTTTTTGAGTTAATCTTGTATCCTGCTATATTGCTGAAAGTGTTTATTAGTTGTAGAAGTTCCTTGGTAGAATTTTTGGAATCACTTATGTAAACTATCATATCATCAGCAAACAGTGAGAGTTTGACTTCTTCTTTTCCAATTTTTATCCCCTTGATCTCCCTTTGATGTCTTATTGCTCTAGCTAGGACCTCAAGAACTATATTGAATAGGTATGGAGAGAGTGGGCAACCTTGTCTTGTTCCTGATTTCAGTGGAATTGCTAGGAGTTTCTCTCCATTTAGTTTGATGTTTGGCTGTTGGCTTTTTGTATATTGCCTTAATTATGTTTAGGTATGATCCTTGTATCCCTGCTCTCTCCAAGACCTTTATCATGAAGGGATGTTGTATTTTGTCAAATGCTTTTTCAGCATCTAATGAGATGATCATGTGGTTTTTATTTTTCAGCTTGTTTATATGGTGAATTATGTTTACAGATTTTCATATTTTGAACCATCCCTGCATCTGTGGGATGAAGCTGACTTGGTTATGGTGGATGATGGTTCTGATGTGTTCTTGGATTCGATTTGCTAGTATTTTATTTAGTATTTTTGCATCAATGTTCATGAGTGAAATTTTGTTTCTTTCAAGATAGGATTACTCTGTGTAGCCCTGGCTCTCCTAGAACTCACTCCATCAACCAGGTTAACCTCAAGAACTCAGAGATCCGGCTGCCTCTGCCTCCCAAGTGCTGGGATTAAGGATGTGCACCACTACCATAGGCTGTTGTTGTTTTTTTAATATTTTGTGATTAATATAATTATGCCATTTCCATCTTCCCTTTTTCTCTGCAAACCCACTCACGTCCATACATACATACTCCTCTTCCAAATTCATGTCCTTGTTTTTCATTAATTGTAATTATACATGCACACTAAAATACATAAATACCATCTACTTACTCAATGCTATTTCTATGTAGATGTTTTCAGGGGTGATTATTTGATATTATATAACTAATTGCTGTGCTATTCCCTGGAGAAGAACTTATCTCCTGCTCTCAGCATTCCTTAGTTGCTGATAGTTCTTTGTTCAGGACTGAGGCCTCCTGAGCTTTTCCCTTTCCGTGTTAGCATGTCTGTTGTGGCCTCCATGTTCCTGCCATGTTTAGGCAGGAACAACCTAAACTATGTTGTTGTAGCTTCTTCTGACACCAAGTTCTTGAAGTATGCAGATGTCCACTTTCTGGCTCAGTGCCTGCCTTAAAGTCAGTAGATAGAAGCTATCGCTACTGAAGTATACTATTTTATTACTAACTATATCTACATACACACAGCATAAAATTTAGCATCTCAACCATCTTTAAATATATAGATAATTCATGCTATGTGCTATTAGGCACTACATTGACAGCTAACTTATATGTTCTTGTTCTAGATGGGAGAATACGTAATGACTCGTCATTGTTTTAAGGGTGTATGTGAAGGTGTTTATAGTATTCTCTGTATTTCTGCAGTCAGTTGAGTCTCCAGAATAACTTCATAGCAGTTACATCAGCATCATTACATTAAGAAATAAAGAAAAATGATATTCAGGCTTTCTTTAAAGTACTTTTTGTACTTAAAATTGATTCTCTTAAGGTTATATGTTATTAGAGTTTATATAGGCAGGGTATCAATTGCTGAGAAAATTTAAGAACTTACTTTGTTTAGAGGCTTCAACCATTTCTCTCCAGGTCATCTGACACCACTGTTTCTGGGCCTGTGGTTGGACAGAACAACCAGGCAAAAGGCATGGTAGAGCCGAGCTGGTAACCTCATGGCACTCAAGAGGCAGAGAGGGACTTGAGAAGGGGCCCAGGAAAAGACATAACCCCTAAGAATTTCTCCCTGGGACCCAAAAAGATGAACATGGGATGTACTCACTCATAATTGGTTTCTAGCCATAAATAAAGGACATTGAGCATATGATTTGTGATCCTAGAGAAGCTAAATAAGAAGGTGAA
>NC_022034.1:31793091-31794613 GCF_000317375.1 Microtus ochrogaster | reverse complement strand
GGGGCAGGGAATCTGGACTGCTCTTCATTCTCAAGAGGGAGGGGGAATGCAGTGGGGGGGAGAGGGGGAGGGGAGTGGGGAAAGGGGGCAATGTGTGGGAGGAAGGGGAGGGAAATGGGGAGGAGGCGGAAACTTTTTTTTCAACAACTAAAAAAAAATAAAAATAAAAATAAAAAAAGAATTTCTCCCTGGGAACCCATTGCCTCCAGCTAGGTTCTTCCCTGTGCTGTGTTCTCCACCATCGTGTAGAACACATCATCTCTCCTTTCACTTCACCGTTCCTGGGGTTTCTACTCCAGTGTGGGCCGAGGGTTAGGTTAGCTGCTTTCCATTGTCTTTTTCTTCTTTTCTTTTTCTATTTTTTCAAGACAGACTTTCTCTGTGTAGCCCTGGCTATCCTAGAACTCATTCTGTAGTCCATGCTGGCCTCAAAATGAGAAATCTGCCTGCTTCTGCCTCCTGAATACTGGGATTAAAGGTGTGTTGGCGTGTACATTGAAGTTCATAATATTCTCTCTTAGTTTTAGTTTTAGGGAGTTTGTTGCATGGATTTGTTTTTCTTGATTATCTATAATGTGTCTGGAGAATAATGTTCAAGCTTTGTTATAAAAAGTTGCTATTATTTCATGGGAACATAAAAATCCAATACTTTATTTTTTTGTAATTATTGTTTTTGTTGTTTGTTATATCATCAACTTTTGTTAAATATTTTAACATATCATCCAGGCCTTTTCTGAGCTATAGTTATAAAGTAATTAGAAATAATTGTATAATTACTTTGAAGAATGCCCTTCTGTGTAGTCTGAATATGTCTTATTACCATTGGTTTGAAGCTGATTTGGCCAGTAACCAGGTAGAATAGTCTGGCACAATAGCCAGGAAATCCAAGCAGAAAGACAGGAATAAAGAAGGCAGAATCTGAGAGGCGCCAGCACTGCCAGAGAGGCAAGATGTGAAGTAACAAACCATGAGCCTCATGATAAAATATAGAATAATAGAAAGGGGTTAATTTAAGATATGGGTTAATGTAAGAACTAGGTAATAATAGGCCTGAGCTAATAGGCCAAGCAGTTTGTAATTGATATTAAGCCTCTGAGTGTTTGTTCTGGAACTGGCAGGTGGGAGAGAAACCTCCAGTTACAGTAGAGCTCAAATATAGACATAGTCTTAGACTTGTTCTAGCCCCACACCCATGCACATAGTCTTAATTAAACTTGGTGACTCATAAAAAATAAAAGTAAATTTAAAAAGATATGAAAGTTGAACAACTTGTTGGAAAGAAGTAGTTTGGAGGAAATGTGAGGGGTAAGAATAAGTTATGAGGTGAATTTGATGAATACATTATGTATATATATGAAATTATTAAAGAAATAAGATTTTTTAAAATATAAACTTTTAGGTTGTCAAAGACTGCTGTGTAAACTTTAATATCAAAGGCTAGGAAATTTAAAGTACAAATAGTACAGAAAAGACTGCCCAGTGCCTACAGCTGCCTGGATGTTGGATAGATTTATTGTAGGAT
>NC_022034.1:31785155-31792927 GCF_000317375.1 Microtus ochrogaster | reverse complement strand
CCTCCTGAGTGCTGGGATTAAAGGCATGTACCACCACTGCCCAGCAGAAGTTAACCTTTAATGTACCACCTATGAAGCATAATAAATTGTGGGCTAGCCTACAGATTAAACTGTAACTTATTCAACTTTTGGCTGGTTTCCTGTAGAATATATTTATAAAGTGTAGTTTTACATATATAACAAGATGTAGAACATAATGCATTCTAGACAGAGCAAGTTCAGAAGCCATCCCCCAAAGCCCCTCATGAAAACACAGTGGACATATTCAGGGTTACTATAATAATGGAGGAGAGTCCAGAGCTAGCCTGGCAATATTGAGGTTCCAGCTCCACAGTTTGCTATTTAGACATATGTCTTAGCTGGGTTTTTATTGTTGTGATAAACACCATGAACTAACGCAAGTTGGGGAGAAAAGGGTCATTTCAGCTTACAGTTGTCGTCCAGCCATCATAAAGGAGAGGCAAGGCAGGAACTGAAGCAGAGGCCATGGAGGAGTGCTGTTTACTAACTTGTTCTGCATGGCTTGCTCAGGCTGCTTTCCTATACACCCTAGGACCCCCTGCCCAGCAGCGCTACCACTCACACTGGGCTGGACCCTCCCACATCAAATGCCGGTAGACCAGTCTGGTAGGGCATGTTTTAAACTGAGGCTTCTTCTTCTCAAATGACTCTAGTTGTGTCCAGTTGGGAGGAAACCTATGAACGCATATTACTGGACTTCTCTAATAGTGAGCTGCCATGTGTACCATGATTCAGGGTGGGATTTTGTTGAAGCAGATATAAAATAGCAGCTGTATTGTCACTGTAGCCCCAAAAGTTTATTCATCCCCAGTTTGTTCTCTCGTTATCCTTTGTAGTTGAGCTTTCCTTCCTGGAACCACTTTGGATACCTTCAGGAGAGATACAGTTAGATACTGTCAACTTAGTAAAAGGTTTTATGTCAAAACAGCCCCAGGGCCCCTAAGCAGTTTATGAGTTGGCATCTCTTGGGTCTACTGGCAGTCTCTGGCCTGGGTGGCTCTTCCTCCAAAGCAGTTAACACAAAAGAGACTGGTGTTATGTGCTTGGTGAGTGGTCCAGCATGGGGCCGGTCCAGAAGTGTATTGGGGACAAAAGATCATACCAAGAATGGGTCAGGAGGCAAGATCTGGAAAATAGTAGCTGAGGTGCCCAGACAAAATGGCCCAATGAATTCTTCTCCACGGGACTTCAAGGGCTCTAAGGACACGGTTATGTATAGCTAGTACCATCTAGATTCTTAGTTCAGTTCTACAGTAGGTTCTACAACTTCTCCAAAGATTATTGGTCCTTCTAAATTGTGATTATACTATCTATGTCTTGATTCTTCTCTTTCATTGTGACAGTAGCACATTAGCAGCAAAGTGTGGCCCAGTCACTAGTGTTTCTCTGTCATCTACTTCATAGTGAGAGCCAGTGGATACACTCCTCAAGTTCCACTGTAACTAACGTGTTCATTTCTTGTGATACTCACTCGCATCACCGAACTGTTTAGGAGAAAGTTAGCTTTGTTCCAACAGTAGCTCATCTAATAGTTTTGGTTGACAGCTTTTAGAATCTTAAATTAATCACATCTAACTAGAACCTGTAGGAAGAGACCTGGTCAGTCTTCCTCATCAACTTAGACCATGAAACCCAATGTGGACAAGTTCAACAGAACCACCATATACGGCCTACCCATGCATGCTTCAGCATTGTCAGGGCATAAATTTCAGTTTCAAACTAGAACCCTGCTAGCCTTCTTGTTTCAAAATGTCAAGTAAATGCAAAACTCTTTAGGACAAACTTCTAGAGATGTGCGGCATGACACAATATTAATTAGCAGCCAATAAGATTAAGTGTGAAAAGGAATACATAATCACAAGTTCTACTAAAAATTAGAGATACAGACTACTTTGAATTTTATTCTTAGGAAAACCTTGCCTTGTCTTCATTCCTTGGTTCAAGCACTTTCAAGTGTGATCCCATAGGGTAGGAGTCTTTCTGCTGCAACCATCACTTATGTATTCTAACCCTTGTCTCTGGAACCATTATAGATTTCTCCTTAAGACAGTCAATACCTTTCTTACAGCATCATTTGCTAAAACTCTTGTGTTTGTTTTATTTCTCCCTTTCTCATATCCCAAGTGACTTTAAGTTGTTGATTCGGAAAGCATTTTGATCTGAATTATGATCTCCTTTAATGACATTAGGGTAGACCACTCAGTTAGACTAGATCCTGTCTACAAGATTACAGGAGATTTCTCTGAGGGTTTTTTTTTCTTAACATGTCACTTTAATTAACATACTAAGGGGTATAGGCGGAGGCTGTTCGTTTATTTCTTGGACTCTCAGACCCAAGTAACCACACAGAAACTGTACTAATTACAGTACTGTTGGGCCAGTAGCTTAAGCATATTTCTAGCTAGCCATTACATCTTAAATTAACCCATTTTTATTATTCTGTGTATTATCACGAGGCTCATGGTTTACTGGCAAGGTTTCAGGTTGCATCTGTCTCCTAGGCAGCTATCTGGCATCTCTCTGACTCTGCCTTCTTTCCTCTTCTATCTGCTTGGAATTCCTGCCTTCCTCTGTTCTGCCCTGCTGTAGACCAAAGCAACTTTATTCACTAACCAATGGTAACAAGACATATTCACAGCATACAGAGGAGAATCCCACATCAAAGGGGTAATAATTCCTTTCAAAAATAAGAGCTATAAGCCGGGCGGTGGTGGCGCACACCTGTAATCCCAGCACTTGGGAGGCAGAGACAGGTGGATCTCTGTGAGTTCGAGGTCAGCCTGGTCTACCAAGGGAGTTCCAGGACAGGCTCCAAAAGCTACAGAGAAACCCTGTCTCGAAAAACCAAAAAAAAAGAAATAAGAGCTATAGACTTATTGTTCTATTTTTCTATGCTTATTTGCCTTTTGCATTCAGGTTAAACATTATATTATGCTTATTTCGCATGATGGACATATAACCTACACAGACATATCATAGCCCATACCTTTCCCATTGTAATTGGGAATTGTTACAAAAATAGGAAGGAACCAAGGTGTTTTTTACAATATGACTTAATAAAACCAGAATGTAAACAAAGATAAAAATACTAAGGAAGCCTAGAGTTTACTCTGCTTCAGATTCTCAATTAACTGAGTTTAGCATGTAGCACAGTTCCTAGCACTGGAACATTTTGCATGTGTGTGTCATAATACCATCAATGTGTTATTTTTGTATAGCTTTATGGGATTTTTGGAGGGAATCTTGCTTTGTGCTTAGCAGCTGTGTTTTTTAACTGAGGTTCTCTTAATACAGGAATGTGAGATGGCCTAGAAACTTTATGTGAAGGTTGCATCTCAAACTGGTTTTTTGGAGTGATGCTTTTATTGTTATGTTTGCCCTGATGAAAAGGTTTGGAACATACTAGAAAGGATTTTACTCCTTATGATTAGTCAGAGTGGACTAACTTCTTCAGCAAACAGTAGTTAACACACCATAGGGTTATCTGTTGCTTATATCAAACACTAATCCCATTGTGAGGGCCCTGCCCTCATAATGTCATCTTAACCTGAAACCTCCCAAGGGCTCCATCCATTGACATCCTGCCTGATATTAGGAAGTTAATATGCGACTCCATTCTTCCCATTCCTGTGTTGGGAGGGTGTAAAATGCAAAACAAAACCTCCTGACTTGTCTTACGGATATGATTCATTGTTAAATACAGTCACAATGTTATGCAGTCATTTTTCAACTCTGTCTTGTGGACTGAAACCAGAATTCATTGATTCCATTTTGCATCCTGCTAAATTCTATATCCGGTGTCTATGAGCTTGTCTACTTTTGATACTTCCTATAAATAGTCCTACCATTGTACTTACCATGATACCCTCCAGTCCATCTGTTTTGGAGCATCTGTTGTTGCTCCTTAAGGTTGCGTATCTATCCTTTCTTCTGTGTACACTTGGGTTTTTTCTGTCCCTCAGTAGTTGTGTCTGACTGCAAGAGAAATGAGGTGGAATCAGCTGCTTACCTGTGTCTATCTTAATGCCATTTAAGTGATTTTCATAGTCTAATCTCTTTATACCATCCAGGCAGTTTGCTGGATCTTACCTGTGTCTATCTTAATGCCATTTAAGTGAATTTCATAGTCTAATCTCTTTATACCGTCCAGGCAGTTTGCTGGATCTCTGTTGTTCAAAAACTTTTCAGTCTTGCCATCGTCCTGGGGTTTAGCATAATTTTTCTAAACCTCAAGTTTTCTAAGCTGTCTTTATTGTCATTTATTTCTCCTTAAAACCTGGTCAGTTCTTTCCTATGGTCATCTCTTTCAGGTGAAAGAGGCAAGTCTCCTACCAAGAAAAGTGTATTTTGTTTGTGTCACTATCTAATGCAGGTTAAAGGAGGACGGCTGTGTCACACAGCCCCTCAGGCACAGGCTCCTTTCCATTGACTCTGACTCCAGGGCATTGTCTTCCCAGTTAACAAAGGAAAACTTTGGAGGATTGCAGGAAGGCTGTTAGAGACGAGGACAGCTGGGAGTGGTACCTGCTTTATGTTTGTTGCATTGGTATTTTAGCAGACTTGGTGTTACAGCCATTCTCAGCTGTGAAAGGAGATGGAAATACAGTCTTACTTCATTGCCAGGGGAAAGAAAACAAGATTTGGGGAGGATACAGGAAGCACTCCATGGGCTGGTGCTAATTTGGAAGGAGCGAGATATGTTAGTTATAAAGGTCATGAGTACACATGGGAGAAGTCTAGAAGGAAGTATTTTCTTGACTTCTTGAGGATCTGTGAAAATAACATAGATGACACGTTTATGATTTATAGAAAATGTATTACTGTGTGTGTAGGAAATTTTAAACATGTGGATGAAATAAGTGGAAAAGTAGCTTTTTCAGAATCTACAGTATTTTCCGCCCTTAAAACTATTGTAGAAAAATGTGTATATCAGCATTATGATTCAAGATCATTGAAGCTATGTATATAAAATAAATTGATTTTCATAAATACTAAACCAAATGAAGCTTTATTTTTACTTTTTCAATAATATCTTTTAATTGAGCATCGCCAGAGAATATAAGGATGATAAAGTAAATAATCCCTTGAGGGAGATCAAATGTAGTGCAGAAAATAAGACAGATAATTAGGTACCTGAACGTGTCAGGCAGATCAAGACCACAGCAGTGGCATGTTTTGTTGAATGGAGCTGCGGGCTGCGGTCCTGCCACCCAGCTCCCGGCCTCCTGGCTAGCTTATGCCCCAAAATAACAACACACAAACTGTATTCATATAAACACTGCTTGGCCCATTTCTATTAATGTGTGTAGCACCACGAGGTGCGCTTACCAGGAAGATTCTAGCCTACGTCCATCCTGGGTCAGAGCTTCATTGCATCTGCCTCAGAGAGCAGAGCTATGGTGTCTGAGCTCACTTCCTCTTCCTCTTAGCATTCTGTTCTGTTTACTCCACCCACCTATGTTCTAACCTATCAGGCCAAGCAGTTTCTTTATTAATTAACCAATGACCTTCCTCCATCAATATCTAAAATGGGTTGGCTTCCAAGAACACAGTCCAGAAACTAAAGAGCATTGATCTTGGCACTCGGTAGAGTTTTGTGATGATTAGAAATAGTGCATAGACACTTAAGTTGTTTAATATGATAAATATGATATATTATTCCTTCTATCAAGGAAGAAGATAGAATTCTTCTACCTTCTTTAAATCTATATGACTTTAAAACTGAGCTCCTTTACCTAATTTGTGAATTCACCCATTCAGTGGTCATCCAGCAAACCATTGCTGGCACCAGTACTTAGGACCTGAGTATGTGTGTACTGTTATTAGTTTTCCAAACCCCTACTCCTTTTTAAGAAATGTAGTATTACAAGTCTGCAACTGCCTTCCCCCTCACGAGTGTCCAGAGCACATCTGGCACCACACCCACCCTTCCGTGCTAGGGAATCTGTCTGCCCGACCTCATACCTCATGTCTCCTCTCTCACCCGTTCTTTTGCTTATGGTCCCTTACCTTACCAACCAGGTATTCCTTAGCTTCTTCTGTAAACTTAACCTTTCCAAGTTTACCCCAGTTACCTCAGGAAAAAAAAATTACTTCTTTTTGTTACTATGTGTTCCTTGTCTTTCTCCTGTCATAGAACACTTTCAAACTCTCCAGGTGTCTACAGAGGAAGTCTCTCCAATAGCCTCCTCAAGCCGGCGCCAACACCAACACCTGCCCCTAACCGGCAGGTGCTGAGTACAGCCTGCTCACCCCTCAGCGTTTCTGCTCTTAGCTAACTGGAGGCGAGAACTCTGCTCACCATAAATGCCGGACATTTGTGGCTCAGAGAGAAAGAATCTGTTTCAGTTACCACAGATGCAGTTTTGTTTCGTTTCGTTGCCATTCTTATAGACACCTCCCTTGGTTATGATGAGTGCAGGTAGCCTCACCAAGGATGGCCACTGTGGTTTGGGGGTTAGCAAATACTGTTATACCTAAGTGATGAGACTGATTTCAAGCCCTAAGCATCTGCCAGTTTGGCACATCAATTGTAAAAGCTGTATCATCCATTTGTGTTCTCTTCAACTAAGTTTTAAAAGTGGGGCCAAGATTTTGGTAAAAATGATTTGTCTGTCTTTGTCTTATTCATTAGTGACTTTCTGTGCTATTTGCCACAAGTAAAGATTTTTAAATGTTTTCAGCCTCAGGGAAAGAAGAAGTTGCTAGAGATGTCTGGAAATAGGATGGAGATGAACAAGTGTAGCTCATATTTGCTGCCACAGGACTGTGACTTCTAAGAGGCAGGTATTCCACTCTACAGCACACACAGATAAAAATGGTATACTTTTCTGTTAGTAAATATAGTGCATTTTTGAGACTTAATTAGCTTTAAGGTGATATCTAAATTAATCTACATCCATTCCTGTCATCACTGGTTGCTTAAGTCGTTGTATCCCTTCTGCTCGGCCATTCATTGTGCCAGCGCCCATGCGCCTCTGTGTTGCCCCTTCCTTTCTAATCCACCCAGCGAGTCCTTTCATAATTGCCCCTCAAAACTCCATGTCAAACTGACCCCAGACTTCTTCCTGAGTTCTTTTTCCCCTTGCACTCTTTTTCTTTCCTGTCTAGAATAATCAAAACAAACCGGGCATGGTGGTTCGTATCTATAGTCCTAGCACTACAGAATCTAAAGCTGGAAGATTCTGACCTTGAGTTTGAAGCTGGCATGGGTTATATAGTAAGTTCAAGGTGGTGGCAGGAAGAGGTGGGTAATTCCTGGGGTCAACTTCACTACATCTGGAATTAATTAAAACCCAAGTGGGGTTTTTCTTAATTAAATCATTTTAAAGTGGGAAGACCAACTTTTAATGTGTATTTTTTGAGGTTATTCTGGGTCGCACTTTCTAGTAACCGCCTATATGAAGGACGTGGAAGAAGGAAGCTCTTTGCCTGTTTGCCCTCACTGTCAATTCACTGACATTAGAACCTACTCCTTTGGGATGCTGGTGTCTCAGAGCAGCTGAGACATCGTGCCTTGTGGACTTCACCATTCTTGGATTTTTGGACTTTCCATTGGTAGACAGCCATTGTTTAACTAGCAGGACCACAGCCTATAAGCCACTTTAATAAACCTCACGTATATTCATTCTATCAGTTCTGTTCCTCTAGAGAACCCTAATACAGATTTATGGATAGATGGATGATAGATAGATGATAGATAGATAGATAGATAGATAGATAGATAGATAGATAGATAGATAGATGATAGA
>NC_022034.1:31768201-31785055 GCF_000317375.1 Microtus ochrogaster | reverse complement strand
TTTTGCTTCAACCATTTCCCAATATCATCCTCTTCTTCTACCTTCCACACTACATATATTCTTCAAAGTAATAATGCCCTGATGATTTGAAGAGTCTAGTTCAAAAGCTGCTTCATCTCATTTCTGTGGTTATCTTTTCCATCTAGATAGGAAAATACATGTTGCCTTATTTCCCCTGTGTCTTTAACCGTAAAGAACTTCTTGGATGCCGCCTTGAATTAGATTATAGCTAGTAGAGTACAAACTGCTTAAGTATTGTATCCAGACTTGGTTTCATTTTTCACAGATCTTAGTGCTTAACATAGAGGGTCCTGTTCATCGTAGGAGCATAAGAAGTGTTTATGGAACAATTCTCTTAAGGATACCCATTCCAGTTCACTAGAACTTGGTTTTCAGATTTTGTTTTGTTTTGTTTTTTTGTCTCTCCATTTTCTTTCACAGAAGTTTCTGGAGATTTTCAAGGAACAAATACAGCCCCATTTTATAACAAGTGTTATCTTGCTTCTTGTTCTCATCTCAGTTAATGAATTGTTCCCTTTATCTCGGTAGCCTTGTTTGTAAGCTGAACACAAGGACCACCATCCTGGCAGCAACTAACCCCAAAGGCCAGTATGACCCCCAGGAGTCTGTGTCTGTGAACATTGCTCTCGGTAGCCCACTCCTAAGTCGATTTGACCTCGTCCTGGTTTTGCTCGACACCAGAAACGAAGACTGGGACCGCATCATTTCTTCCTTCATCTTAGAAAATAAAGGTAGGCGAAGAGAAACAAATCACTCACTATGAGAAGGAAAGATTAAACCTAACCAAAGGATATTCCCTTAAATTAAATACTCAAGATGTCTGTGTTGACAGTGATGGAGAGAAGCTTAGACAGAAGGCAGCTGTGAAACTAGTTAGTGGGCTTCAACATAGTGAACAGAGGGGAAAGTGGCTGTCTCCAGCTCCGTCATGAGAACATAGGTGAACTACATATGCATGTAGGTAGGTAGTTATGTAGATGATTGATGTAGTAGGAGCTGCAGGCTGTGTTCCACCCGGCTCCCAGCCACCTGGCTAGCTTATGCCCCAAAATAACAACACACAAACTGTATTCATTTAAACATTGCCTGGCCCATTATATCTAGCCTCTTCTCAGCTAACTCTCGCACCTGGACTAGCCCATTTCTAATAATGTGTGTAGCACCCCAAGGTGCGCTTACCAGGAAGATTCTAGCCTATGTCCATCCTGGGTCGGAGCTTCATTGTGTCTGCCCCAGAGAGCAGAGCTAAGGTGTATATCTGAGGCATCCTACCTCACTTCCTCTTCCTCCCAGCATTCTGTTCTGTTTTCTCCACCCACCTATGTTCTAACCTATCAGGGCCAAGCAGTTTCTTTATTTAACCAATGACCTTCCTCCATCAGATTGATAGATAGATAGATAGATAGATAGATAGATAGATAGATAGATAGATAGATAGATAGATAGATAGATGGCTAAATATCCTTTTTCATAAGAGACATTCTTATACTGAAAATTAATACTCTTGCACACAAAACTGGAGAGAATTATGAAATAGAAATCAATAAATGTTAGTTTTCTTTAAATTTGACCTACTTAAGTTTCTATTACAATATGTGAGACTAGAATTATTCTAAATAATTTTCTTTCTGGGGTTAACTTTTTTGTTTACTAATCTTATATCAAAACAGCTTATTCTGGAGCTACATGCTAAAAGGAGAATAGGCCTAGATTTCAGTGGACATAAAACCTGAAGCTTACCTTTTAAAAATGTATAAAGGAGCCGGGTGTGGTGGTGTGTATTTTTAATCCCAACGCTTGAGAGGCAGGCAGATGTCTGTGAGTTCCAGATCATCCTGGTCTACAGAGTGAGTTTCAGGAGGGCCAGGTATGTCTATATAGAGAGATTCTGTCTCAAAAAATCCAAAATTAAATAAATGTTAAAATGTGTATAGGAACTTTCTCAAATTCCTCAAAATAAGATGTTTCCCACCTGTTTTTTAATCTACTGACCCAATGTCTGGTGTATGGACACAGGTTACCCCAGCAAGTCGGAGAATCTGTGGAGCATGGAGAAGATGAAAACCTACTTCTGCTTCATTAGGAATCTGCAGCCCACATTGTCTGATGTGAGCAATCAAGTACTCCTTCGATACTATCAAATGCAAAGGCAGAGTGATTCCCGAAATGCAGCCCGGACAACCATCCGCCTGTTGGAAAGCTTGATTCGATTAGCAGAAGGTTCATTTTATTTTACAGATATTTTTATTGAGTGCCTAGTTTGTACAAGGCGTGTTTTGTGCATTTAAAAGATGATAAGAGTAATCCCCACTGAAAGGTACTCATAGTCTCTTAAAAAGTAAAGACAGGGTATTTTTTTATATGAACTTGAGCGCGCTTATCTTCGGCACAAAAATATTTAGAATTTCAATATTCTCTTGGAGAATTCTTTTTTGAGTGTCCTTTCCTGTCCTGATTACATTGGGTTTGAATTCTGTTAATAAAATGACTGCACCAGCTTGCTTCTTGGGTCCTTTGCATCCTTGATGGGTAAGGTGTATTTCTTGGATTTCTTTCTCGCAGAAAGGTGGATCCTGTTTTCTAATCCAACTAACAAGTCTATGTCTTTTTGTTGAGGAATTGAGAATATCAATGTTGAGAGATATCAGTGAGCAGCATTTATTGATTCTTGTTGTTGTGTTCTGATGATGTGCATTTTTCCTTATTCCTTGTGTTTTCTTGGTTCAACCTCTTCAGGTTGAAATTTTTCTTCTAGTACCTTCTGTAGAGCTGGATTTGTAGATGGATGGTGCTTAAATTTTATTTTATCATGGAATGTTTTTCTTTCACAATCTATTGTGATTGAAAGTTTTGCTGGGCTTGTTATTTGATGGCATCTGTGGTCTCTTAGAGTTTGTAAGAGTATTCATCAGGGCCCTCTGGCTTTTAGAGTCTCCTTTGAGAACTCAGGTGTTATTCTAATGGGCCTGCCTTTATATGTTATTTGGTCTTTTTCCCTTGCAGTTTTTAATATCTTTTCTTTTAGTATCATGATTATGTGTTATGGGGAATTTCTTTCCTGGTCCTGTATGTTTTGTATTCTTGTACCTTGATAGGGGAGACCTCCTAATCTTGAAATTAGGAAATTTTCTTTTCTCTTAAGACTTCATTGAAAATACTTCCTGTACCTTTGCCCTGCGTTTATTCTAGCTATCTACAAATAATAGAAATATGGTCTTTTCTGTGTCCCAGATTTCCTGGGAGTGTTGTACCTGGATTTTAATTTATTTTATTTTATTTTTAGGTTTAATATTTTCTTTGAATGAGGTACCCATTGCTTCCTCCTAAATTCAACACCTGAGATTCCCTCTTTCATGTAGTCTATTGTTCTGTTGAGGCTCACTTCTGGGCTTTTGTCTGATTTCCTCCATTTGTTATTTCCAGTTTTATCTCATGGGGTTTTGTTTTGTTTTGAGTGATTCTATTTCTTGGTTGCACTCTACTTTCATGCTGTGATTGTTTTCATTGTATCATTCCACTGTTTGTATTTTCGCAGACCTCATTAAGGGATGTTTTATCTTCTCTGAGGTCCTTGAACATATAATCACAGTGGCTATTGTGGTCGTCTTGGGCTTCAGCAACATTTCATTTCTCAGGACCTATTGTAGTGAGATTACTGGGTTCTGGGTGGAGTCATATTGTCTTGGTGTTTATTGATTGTATTTTTGTGCTGGTGTCTAGACATCCAGGGTTGGGGTGACTGTGGTAGTAGCTGTTGCTATCTGCTCTTATCTTTGCTGAGTGGCTGTTCCTTCCCTTGTTTTCGGTTGGCCTCTCTGCATCTTAGGAAAGTGTGTTGCGGTGGGTTGGCTAGTAGGGAGTGCTTCTGCAGGTCAGTGGGGAGCAGAGAGGAATAAAGTGGGGGCTAGCAGAAAATTTTGGGAGAGACTTCAGGAAAGACCTGAGGGAATCCTGTTCACCTAGAGCTGGGGTCCGCAGGGAGTTAGAGATGCTGTAGTAGGAAGGGATCCTGAAAATATGTTACATTACGGTAAAGAATTTTCTGGAGAGACAGAGATGAAAAGGCTATGGAGACCTAGACTTGGAGTCTCTAGTAAATGAAGGTGAGAGAAACCCAGGGCCTGACCGAGAGTTGGAGTCTCCAGTGAGAGGAGTTGAGGTGGAAGGAGGTGAGTCTGTGAGCCTGTTGTTACCTGCCAAGGGTGAGAATGGAGAGATCATAATGGATGATAGGAAGGGAAGAATGGGTGATTTACCTACCTGAGTCCCTGCCGGGTGTGACCACCAGGGGCCCAGGGTAGAAAGTGTCTAGTATTGGGGCGAATAGGAAGAAAAGGGTAAGTGCTAGAAGGGTGGGCTCTGAGGATCTACAGGAAGTAGGAAGGCTCTGTCCACTCCAAAGTTTGCAGAGTTCAGGTAGGAATGCAGGGAGGGTGGGAGGACAGGCCCTTCCCCAGGGGGTGGGAGGACAGACCACTGTAAGCAGTTGGCTACAGGTCTGGGGGTGAGACTGGGGAAAGTGTAATGGAGGACAGGGAAAGAGGGTGAAAGTCACCTACCTGACTCCCAGCCCATATGGCCACTGGGTTCCCAGACCAAGTGTTGCCAGCTCTAATAGGTAGCTGACAGCAAGGGTTGGGGTGAGGGAGGAAAGCGGAGTCCACGACAAGGTTCAGTGGAGTCCCCAGGAAATGGAGATAAAGTGGGAACAGGGCTTCTGCAAAGCTGTCTGTCACACCGCTGGGGATAAGACTGGAAAACTTCAGTGGAGGACGGGAGGGAGAGTGCAAGTCGCCTGCCCAGTACCCGGCCCAGTGTCTCATGCCTGTTTATGATCAGTCAGCAAAACTGTACCCCATCCTATCCCAGAGGCTTAGGGCTCACACGTACGCATACAGCTAATGTCCATCTCAGCATTTACACTTTATCTGTGTGCAAATGAATAACATTCATATGAATTGAATGTAGCATCATGAAATCATGTAAACTTAATAAAATGCCATAAATAAATGAACCTCATTTTATTCAAGGATTTATAGCTAACATTCTGGCAAAAAAAATCTAAAAATTCTTGCTTGCTAGTTTGATGTTTTAAAAGGCTCGTAAATCATAGATAAAAGAGGTGCCAGAGATAAGAAATGAGTTTTAATTTTGTGTATTTAAATGAGAGTAAAAAAATGAAGAATAAAAATTTCTAAATATTAAATGCATGTTATTACAGTGATTTCTGTGCTGGAGTTAGAACATTCTCATACAAATACGCAAAATTGTGTGGGCTATGAAGGATGAGGCCTGTTTTTGGAGAAACTACTTTGAAGATGGTTGCCTGTTCTAGTAAAATTAACTGATGATTAATTTAGCTCATCTATAAAATGCAAGTTTAGAGGGTAGAGATGTCAAGTGCAGGATTGCGTTTATCACCTCAGTAAAAGTGTCTTGCTATCTTAGCTCATGCTCGCCTGATGTTCCGCAATACTGTGACGCTGGAAGACGCCATTACGGTGGTGTCAGTGATGGAATCCTCAATGCAGGTAAGGATAATTATGCCTAATGTTCACCTAATTACAGGCTCTTCTTAAATGGCACTTTACTAATATACTAAGAGTTGTAAAATTGATCAAGTTCTATACCTAGTGCTTCCTCGAAAAATCCAAAAGCAATTATTTGAAAGAAGGGAGCTGTTGCCCTTGCCTTTGCCTGTAAATGGGAAGTAGCAGGTCTCAGTAGTTTTCCTCAGCAAACTTAGGAAAGTTCATGCTCTCACTAGTGACCTGTGGCTTCCTGGCACAGTGATCCTGCAGGGGAAAGGATATAGAAATTTGAAAGGGTTCCATGATTGTGATGCCAAGACGAGGGCGTAGAGATGTGGTCTTTCCCACCTGAGATTAGTGGTCCCTGGTGTGTCCTTACTCTTGTCCAAGTTGATATGTGACTGTTCCTGGTGTTTTTTCGCCCCTCAGGGAGGTGCTCTGCTGGGAGGTGTGAATGTTCTTCACACTTCCTTCCCTAAAAGCCCACAGGCACAGTACCGGAGGCAGTGTGAACTCATTCTGGAAAAGCTGGAACTGCAGAGTCTCTTGAGCGAAGAGCTTAGAAGACTTGAAAGGTAAAGGAGGAAATCAAAGGCAAGCACATGGAGAAAGATGCCTCCTTGGCATTTAGTGAAACTGGAAGCGTAGTTAGCAGAAAACTGCCAGGCATCAATTCATTATCCGTTGCTGTATAATCAACCACTGCAAAACTCAGTGCCTTAAAAAACAAACAAAAAAACTTCCACTATTTTAGTGCTTAATTTTTGGGGAGTCAGAAATTCAGGCTGATTCAGGGGAGATGGCTGTCTCTGGATGTCATGTTGACTGGGTCAACAACTGGGGAATGGCAGAGGAGTGTTTCAGAACTCCTCCCTTATGAAGTGTATAATATATAATAGGCATGGGGTGATGTGTTACATGAATTAAAACGTGTAACTTTACCTAAAGACATTTGACCTGAATTTTAGTGTTCCCTAAATGCATGGGTTTCTGTAAAGCTAGACTTTGAATCTTCACTTCTGAAATGAATAAGAAATGGCAAGATCATCTGTCTGTCCAGGATCAGTCAGAGTGTTTTCTTCACAGCAGACAATGCGTGGAGTGCGTGTTGAAACTTAGTGGCTGTCCGCACTGGGATTGTTGTCTGCATTAAGTCAGACCTTGGAAATATCTCTCCTAGCATTTTTCTCCACTTTGCTGTCTGTCTGACTTCTCCCAGCAGCATTCTGCTTCTAATTCAAACCTATCACATTTCTCCTGGGCAATGAGCGGAGTTGGCTTTACTCCCTAGTAATAGGTACCGTGCTGCAGTAAACTGGCACTGTGTGAGCTTAATCAGCCTCTCCTTTGGCCGTAGCCACTTTGATGACCCAGAGCATATGTGGTTAGGTGTAGCCTAACCTCAGGAGGCTCAGCTGGACTCAGCTCAGCTCTGCCTGGGACAGTCCGCTTGACTTTTGGCTAGCTCAGTCTACCAGAAGTGATAAATGCTGGATTCAAGAAAAGAGGACCACAAGGCTTAGCCTTAGCCATCTCATATTGCGAAGTGATTCTCCTGGACTAGAGTGGGGAGAAGTCTATAGGAAGTTCAAAAAACAAACAAACAAAAAACCAATTCTGTCTTCAGTTCTCTACTGCTACTTCTTAATCATGAAGAAACATGTTTTGGTGTTGATCCTCTCAACACAACAGAACCGAGTGCCTCACACTAGGGGTAAATTATCTTCAAGATCCAATTGGAAGCTAATCCATCAAGTCATAAGAACCCAGGTAGCCTATATGTTTTTGCCATTTAGGAAAGAGTCTCCTAACAGATCTCATAGTAAAATCGCTCATATTCTCCCATACTTTCTTCCAGAAGATGCTTAGCTAGTTCCCACCACAAACGATGGCCATTCTGACGACTCAGATCAAATGGCACAGATAACACATGGTTGTAGGATGTTGTGGCACAACTGCAGAAATTTCTTGAGAAAATTTAATTGCTAAACAGGAATTAGACTTTAAAAAAAATTAGAATGATCAAACCATTCCACTCCTGAAGTCCCTCGGCTCTGAGGCTGTTCTTCCATAGCTCTGACGAGTGTGAGGGTCCCAACACTTACTGATGCTGAAGTGCTCCCCTCATGGTAGTTATTTGGAAAGCTGCTTGCTTCTCTGTTTAATTGCAACCCAAATTAGAAACAAGGAACTCGAGCCTATTACTCTGTTGCTATCTAAACCTGTGAGTAATAAGTTTATAATCCTTTTATAATTTGCAATTACTTTTATAAAAGTAATATATGTTCTTTGTACATTTTAATAACTAGAAGTAGTGAATTAGTAAAAAAACAAAAGTCAAATATAATTTTATTTCCCAGAACTATATATTAACCTAATATATTTAATCTATATTTTTAAATTCTTTTTTCTGTTACTGTACATACATTTTAGAATAATTTCTCACATGCTTTTAAGTGTAATTTCCTTTCAGATTTAGCACATGGAAGCAGGGTCATATATTTCACCACAGTGGGCTGACATTTCTAAGTTAAGGACCTTCTGAAGGATCTACTCTGGGAAGCAGTAATTTCTGCTAGAAAGCGGTTCTTCTGGCTTGTGCTCGGCTTTAACATGCCTGATATTGAGAGCAGGTTTCATGAGTAGATCCTTCATCCAGAGCTGATGAGCAGGTGCTAATTCTGTGTCAGAGCACTGGAGAGCTGCTCAGAGGCTCTGAGAGAGCGTGATGGGACGTTGCAGGAAAGGGTGAACAGTGCCCAGAGGGTCCGCTGTGCTCTGAAGGTGGGCAGGCACTGACAAGCAGGCCACAGACTTCACTCCTGAGGCAGGCAGTTCTTGTGCACACTGCAATTCAGTACCTCCATTCAGCAATGCTGAATCCACATCTCCAGGGCTGCCTGGTGAAACCATCAGAGCCATCCCTTAGCAATGGCAACTTCTGTGCAGGGAGTCTCAGTGTTTCTCTGTTTGTGCGTTACACAGGAAGGGCTCTGAATGAGTGTTTCATACAGGTCTGCAAAGGGTCTCAGTGAAGTCAGTGCTTCCAGAGTGATGTGAAAGCCTAGACCAGCCTCTGGCTTCGTTTTCTTTGTTTTACTACAGTTTTTAGGTTGAAAGAAAATGCTTGCCAGAGCCCTGAATTCAAAGTAATTTTCTTCTACTCTGGGAGACTGTACTTGTTACTGACTTGAAATTGTGTTGCACTTAAACCTTCCAGGTGGCATCTCAGAGAGTAAAGAAACAGAAGGCTGGCATAGAATTTCCTTCTTTCAGTGTGTTTTCCTTATCTGTCTCTGCCTAGGTTACAGAATGACAGTGTGCACCAGCCCCAGCCACAGGCAGTAGAGGTCGAGGCAGCTCCAGGTTCCTCAAGAAATTATCCAAGGGACAAGCCATGGCTGGGGACTTCAGCACAGCAGGAACAGGGCTGTAGCTGGCCCACCTCCTCCCCTGCAGAGGGTGCCATGGAATGTCCTGATGGAGACTCCGCACCTAGTCTGGAGTGTAATGGACCAACAAGTAGTAACCATTCAGCACAGCACAAAGGTGGCGGAGGTGACAACTTTGACTGGCTTGACCTCATGGCATCTCCTGAGATTGAACCAAAGAGCTGTGCTGTGTCTCCTGAACTGAAAACAACTGAGGCAAATGTGGCTTTGAAAATCCCCAAGAAGAGATCTCAGGACAAGGAGAAGCCTGGGCCAGGACACAGGAAGAAATTATTAGAAACTGGACATCTGCCGTCATCAGGAGCCGTGGATGCTCCCCTAAGGCCGCACAGTAGCGAGAGTACAAAGGCGAGGAAGGCAGCGGCTGTATGTGAAGGAGCAGGACAGGGTGATGAACCAGATTCTGGACTGACTCATGTGCCCCACAGTCTCCCCAAACTGCGGAAAGAGGGGTCCCAGAGCTTGTGTAGAAGTACAACCCGGGTGCGATCACTGCCACCCACAGTCCCATTTCCCTCGTCTGAACCAGAGAAAACAACAGGAACACCCAAAAGAAAGAGACAGAAATCTCCTGCTCGGCTGGGGGAGCCTGAACCTGAGAGTGTTGAGACTACACACACTCCACTGGTGAAACTCGCCAAATTCACTTTCAAGCAGAAGACAAAACTGAGCCACTCCTCTGAGGGCCTCAGCCCTGTGCCTCCCCATTCCACTAAAATAGCAGTCCACAGTTCTGAAGTTCCCCAACAAAGAACAAGAAAAGAAGCAGCTGTGCCTGTGGAAGGCCCAGGAAAGCTGACATCTACCTCAGGAGACAGATGCTCTGACCAGCTGCAGGGACGGACAAAGGAGCTCTCAAGGCAGTCACCGGAGAGAAATCAACCAAGAGAGGAGTGGGAACAGAAGCCTGAAAGAAGGGTTGTTCAGCTCGATTTGGAGCTTGGGAAACAGGCTGGGCCTTCCCATCTAGCTTGTGAGAGAGACAGAAAGGAAGGGGTTTCCTGCAGCAATAAAAGCAGCAAGGTTCATGCTGGCACATTAGCCAGACTGGCAAATTTCTCCTTTGCTTCCCCACCAGAATCCAAATCAGAAACCCTCCCTCCTGAAAGGAAGGAGCTCTGGGAGAGAGGCCACAGTCCTCCTGCAGCCCCAGCTCCAGTTCTTGGCCAGCAAAGACAGTCTTTTCAGCTGCAGCCATCCACTGAGAGAGCGAATTTTTCCACTCTCTCTCTCTTCACTCTCTCAGAACTAGATGACGAAGCATTAGATTTTGACTGGGATGAAGAGATGAGAAAAAAGCCTTAATTATGAAAAGCAATCTAGCCAGAATTGTCTTCCCCAACTCAACCGAGTGCCTTCAAAGGGTAGTGCAGTATTTATAGGTGTACACACAGTGTATATTAAGTGCCGTGCAGAAGTCCACCTCTCTTGTTGGATTTATAATTTCAGGGTTAGCTTCATGATTTAAAATGCTAAATAATTCATTTCAGTTACTGTGATACCAGCCCTTGGGATGAATGAGTTAATGATTCATTTCACAAAAAGTTTCTCACATGTCTTTGTTTATGTTTATGTTTATTTGGTTGGTTTTTATTGTATTGTTTTGGTTTGAGGTTTTCTTTTTTTTTTTTAATGCAAAAGTTATGTTCTAAGTTGTCTCTTTCACTGATCCAGACCAAATGGCAAGAAGGGAGCACCCATAAATCTAACAGGGCAGATGAGTGTTTTCTGTTCTCTGTCTGTTTTGCTTTGTTGTTTCTACTCAGTCTCCGTGGAATGTGGTGAGTGTTTATTAACATTTGGAATGACTTGCCAAAATCATGTGGTTTTCTCAGACTTTTGTCTTGATTCTTGTGCATCAGATCGAATGTGAGCGGTGCATTTCTGTCTTTGAGAAGTGTGCTTTCATTCCATGGCATCATCAGGCAAGTCACACAGTGGCTTTCTGAGCACTGACCTTTTGGACTTTCTCTCTTTTCCCCTTGACCAGTAGTCCCTGGTTTGATTGTCTTTTGCTCTCAGGTGCCTACCTTCAATACACCTTCAATCATGTGGTTAGAAAGGAGTGTGAACCAGAACTCCAGCTGTAATGGGTCACACCACACCAGGGTTAATATGGAAATGTTACCCTGCTAGGCTGCCATTAGTATCTTTAAGACCAAGCAAATTTGGCTTAGGATATGACTCAGAAGTAGAATGCTTTTCTAGTGTGTATGAAGCCCCGTATTAAATTCCTGGCACTACAAAAACTAAATATGTAAGCAAAAATAAAGTAAGACAAAAGAAGTTTCTGTTTCTAGTGGGAATAGATGGCTCAAACTCTGTTCTGTGTGTTTCTAAAACCCTTTCTTTGGATTCTAGCAGGGGTTTGGGGGGGTTCTGTCCTTACAGCTTACTTTGAAGTATGTATTTATAACAGTGATTGATTCTTTTAGAGGAATTTTGGGACATGAATTGGTGTGGGACAATTGCCTGTATTCTGTCAATTATATTTTAAATAAACGCTGATTGGCCAGTAGTCAGGCAGGAAGTATAGGTGGGACAACCAGACAGTAAGTAGAGGCAGGTCAATGAGAACAGAAGAATTCTGAGAAGAGGAAAGCCCATTCCTCCACAGTCCTGGCCCAGCCAAAGAAGAAGCAAGATGTGACTGACTACCTCGCTGAATAAGGTACCAAGTCACGTGGCTAACATAGATAAGAATAATGGGTTAATATAAGTTAAAAGAATTAATAGGAAGTCTGAGATAGTTAATGTAGACCTCTGTGTGATTTCTTTGGGACTTAATGACTGCGGGAACCATGCAGGACAGAAACCTTAGCCAACAATGAATAGTACTCAAAACTGTATGTTTTATGATATTTTACTTCATGAAATTCACACAGAAGAAAAACACAAAAGTTTATGAACATCAGTTTTCTTAAGCATTTAAAAATTAATTTCCAAATTGACTATCTTATGGAACATTTTAAATTGTTGAATATAAATTACTTTGGAGTTTTCAAGCCCCTCAAACAGCTCATAAAAGTTTTATACAAGGAGTAATTTTAAAATTTATTATGTTCTACTTAAACCTACTCAAAAACATTGAGACTATGGTTTAAGTAATGTATTTCTTCAATCGTTTAATAACTTTCAGGCATAGTATGATCCTGAATATATTCCTAACCTTTTATCATTTGCTATTTTCTTCTTCCCTGGGTTTAAGCAGACTTCCTAGAACTAAAGAGGAAAGTAAGGATTTGGGATTTTTTTCCCTTTGGAGGAGGAAGTATACACACAAGTGTGCAAGAGCACACTCACCATTGTTGAACATGTGGAGGAAGACATTGATGTTGGCGTCTATCTCAAATTCTTCCACCTCCATAGTATGTACCCGACCAACTAGCCAAGGTCAAACTGTGATTGAGAACCTGCCTCTAAACCAAAAGCAACCCACAATGGGTGTTTGGGAAATTGTTCAGTCTGTTAAGTGCTCTCCTTGAAAGCATAAGGGCCTTGCTTCAATTCCCAGAACCCATGTAGAAAAGCCAGATGTGATGGAGTATGCTTGTAATCTCAGTTCTGGGCAGTAGAGGCAGATGGACCCTTGAGGCTTGCTGGCTAGCCAGCCTGGCCTACTTAGTAAGCTTCAAGCCAGTTAGAGACTCTTTCCAATGCAAGGTAGATGGCTCCTGAGGAAGGACACCCAACACTGACCACTGATTATCCCATGAACATGCATCATGCATGCTTGAACACATAAACAGAAGCAGAGAGTAAACTACCCCATGAATGAAATTTTTTTAGGCTACTCTATGTTTGGTTGGAGCTTTAATACTATGGCATGGTTAAACCATGAAAGCAAACATTTACCTCAAGTGTGTCTTGGTGTGGAAACAACCTTGGTTTAACTTGGGGTTTTTCAGAATAATGTTTAAACATTGCTTACTCTTTGACTTCTCAGTGCCTGCTGACACACAGGGAGGAGATACTACACCCAAATTGGCAACTGGGTGAGTTAACTTCTATTGTCTTTACTGTCATCAGTGATCTCATTCACAAAAGCAAAAATGCCAGGCATATCTAAGTTACGTGTTGTTGAGGGAAGCAAATAGAAAACAAATACAAAATGGGAAAACCTCAGAAGCTGACCTAAATAAAACTGGCTTTACTGTAAGCCTCTCTTGAAGGATGAGAACTAGTCTAACCGCCTATCCGTCAGCTGAAAGAAGCAAACATCAGCTCTCCCCTCAGTCTCTCCCAGGGCTTCTGGATCCTTGTCACTGCTTCTCAGTGCGTGTACTTGTCCTGCCCCCACCATAGCTGTCCTTTGTGCTGAAGGCTGCTGTGCTCCAGGCCCCTTGTAGTTTCTGATACACCTAGGTGCCTGGTTCTCCATGTCGCATCATGTCCCCTTTCCAGATACACACCTACCTTCATCTCACTGATTTTGGTCTGTGTTTTGCTTTTTATTTCAGATTATTGGTTCACAGAGAAGGAAGGGTGTAGGTGACCATGAGACACAAACAGGCACAGCAGCCTGGGCTGAGTGAGGGTGGGGACAATCTGGTCAGCCTCCTTCGTCCCTATATCCCAAAGGCTTTAAGGTTGTGGGAACTATAAGTCTAATTCAGGGACTGGTTGGCAACAGTAGATTTCCAGATGCACTTGAATCACCTTTTCCTAGGCACCATGTAAGCTAGCTGAAGACTGCAAAACAGCTCCAATCATACAAGCCATTGCTGACAATGTTGACGTACAGATGAGGCTACAGAACACGGAGAGCGCTGCTGCTGTACTGCTGAGTTCCAGCTACACTTGCTCATGTGTGCATTGATCTCCATAGCTGTTGGAAATACTTAGGTGAGAGCCAAATGGGGGGAAGAATGAAGAGGGTGTTAAAATACAGTTATGTTTTTCCAGATATTTTAATTAACTGTACAGTTGCCAACAAAGTAAAGACTAGATCCACTTTGAGGAGACAGAAATACCTAAATGCCAGGCCTGCTTTAATCCTTAGAATTACACAGAAGTAGCAGTGCATAATAATTTCATACCAAAAGTATTTTTAATTATGTGTTTTATCATTGTTAGAAAATTATTTTTAAAGGTGAAGAATCGATCCATGCATCATGGCTATGTTCCTATAATTCTAGAACTCAGGATGTGGAGGCAAGAGATTTGTGAGCTTTAGGCCAGCCTAAGATATGTGAATTGACAGAATCCTGGGCTATGAAGAGAAAGCCTCAATCCTCTTGTAGTAGGAGGGCTGCTTGTTTGTTTCCTGACTGCTCAGCCCCAAAATAATCACACAGAAACTATATTATTTAAATCACTGCTTGGCCCATTAGTTCTAGCTTCTCATTGGCTAACTCTTCCATATTAATTTAACCCATCTCCATTAATCTGTGCATAACCACAAGGTCGTGGCCTACCAGCAAAACCTTCAGTGGCATCTGTCTCCAGCAGTGGCTCCATGGCTTCTGCTAAACTCCGCCCTCTTTCTCCCAGCATTCAGCCTAGCTTTCCCCACCTAGTTCTGCTCTATCCAGTCACAGGTCCAAAACAGCTTCTTTATTAACCAGTGGTATTCACATCATACAAAGAGGCATCCCACATCACCCTCACCCCGTGTGTGTGTGTGTGTGTGTGTGTGTGTGTGTGTGTGTGTGTGTGTGTGTAAAACTCATCCTCTAGAACAGCTGAGGGACCTGGCATATCTGAGACTTGCTTTGCCACCTTCAAAGGAGCTCAGTGTAAGTGGGGGAGAGACACAGCAGGTCCCTGGAGAGACCACTCCTGTATAGCTAGACCTTAGTAGCATATGAAATACACTTATCTGTAAGTGGAGACCACCTGAAAGACGGCCCAGCACTTGTTACCCAGCATCTTACTTCTTCAGGAAGGCCTCAGAACCATAAACTTGTGTTCACTGTAGTTACACATGTGTATATCATGTATAACATGTGTAATAATATATATATATTATTTCTCTTCTGAAATAATCAGTCATTGACTTAAAAAAAACTTTGAGCCAAAATTTTTCCAGATTTGTATTAAATGTTAATTTTCCAGCTAATAAGTTTTCAGCATAAGTTTTATTATATGACTTCATTTGGTCTTTACAATAGCCAGTACTATTATTTTATAAATGAGGAAAATGCTCCAACATTTAAGTTTTTTTATTTTTTAAATAAACATACTTTATTCACTTTTCATTTCTTCATTTAAACAGTGACTATAAATAAAAGAAAAACTATCTATTGTTTACTATGTGCTAGCTTTTAGCATATTGAAAGTATTTTTAACTCATTTAATAATTTTGACAGCATATAGTTTGTCTTGGATGTTTAATGATTGCATATCCCAGGGCTCTTTTATATCCTGGCCCATTCCCATGGTACTTGAATCTTAGGGCTCTGTGTACCCATCTGTCACCCAGTGGTCCCTACTTGAGCTCTTGACTCTTATCTACCTTGTAGTTCGTGTTTCTATTTGAGTATCGAAAGGCTATTGCAACCTCAACATACTTCATATTCTGAATTAGAGAGATTAGCTATAGCCCCCTGAACTTAGTCCTTTCCTAGGTTCATCTACCTCAGAAAATTAGAGAGCGACGGTAGTTCAGTTGTTTAGACCAAATCTTCAATGACCCTTGAAAATTTACTTCCTTTTGTACCTCACATCTTGTCTATTAGCAAAGCCTATGGAATATGTATTTGGTGTGTATCTAGAATGCTGACACATCTCACATTTCCTGTTAACACACCAGTTCAACCCCCCTTCAAGCTATCCTCACAACAAAGAACTGAATGTGCTCCTCCCTAGTGGGACCATCTTACTTCGTACTTCACACCGCATACATCATACCCCATGCTCATTCAAAGACAGTCTTCCTCATAATGATCTCTAAGGCCCATGAGTTGACCTTGGGTACCATATATCCGTGCTGCTCTTCTCATGTCTGAATGGGATCCAGCCACAGAATCTAGTACTGGCTGTTCCATCCCTGTTCCCTGCCCTTCCCGTTTATCACCCATTGAGACTGATCTGCACCAAAACAAAAAGCAAAATAAGACTCTCCCAGTGAAGCCTATGCTAACCCATTGGAAATTGTAAAATATCTCCATCTGGCCAGACCTCTAATCCATGACATTTTTTAAATCACTTACCATACTATAACTTACTGGTTTGTTTTCTGTGTTACCACTTCTATTCAAGGGTGTGGAGAGGCTAAAATAAACAATAGAAGAAGACCAATTGCTCCCTCCAGATCTACTGCTTTGTAGGAGCTGAAGCTCCTAGCAGGTCTGACAAAGCAACTGCCATTGGCACTGAGTTGAATATGGGCGGGGCAGGATCTGTCCAGTCTTTGTAGGATATACTAATGAAGTCAGGCGCTGGGGAAGCATGCATTTAATCCCAGCACTTGGGAAGCAGAGGTAAGTAGATCTCTGAATTCGGGCCAATCTGGTCTACAGAGTGAGTTTCAGCACAGCCAGGGCTACACAGAGAACCCTCTGTCTTGAAAAACAAACAACCAAAAGGTGCACTAATGAAGATATGAAAGGGGTCACCTCTTTGCTTCCTTTAAGTCTTTAAGTGTGGAAGTAACTTCTGTTGCTTACCTTGAGATGTTATAGTCTTGCCTCAGAGGTGTCTGGGGGCAGCTTGAGGGGTGTTCCCTACTATATACATGTTGGCCACAGTTAAAGAAAGTAATTTTATTATACAGCTGTATTACCATCCTCCAAATATCATCCATTTCAGAGATAGATAGATAGATAGATAGATAGATAGATAGATAGATAGATATCTCAGAGATTATTGACATGATTTCTAAATCCACAGAGACTGTTTTGTTGTCT
>NC_022034.1:31760848-31767498 GCF_000317375.1 Microtus ochrogaster | reverse complement strand
AAAGCAAGCACAATCCTGCATAATAAAAACCCAAACCTGGGAAACTTAGCAGCTGAGCTATGTCTGGTTGTTGGCTCCTCCCTAATGCAAGGTCAATGCATGAAGACCTGATTGACGGAGTCTTATTTTCTGACACCTGTGGTGGTCAGGGTCCTTTAGAGTACAGAACCAATAGAAAAGAAATATTAAAACAGTTTATTAAACCAGCTTACCTCAAAATAGTAAGAACAGCTGAATCACGCTTGAGAGGTTGAGAATCTCAAGTAGCTGCTCCGTCCTTGGTTCTGGGAGCCTCGGCCATCAGAGCAGACCTACAATGACAGTCTCACCCTGGAACACTGAAGAGACTGAAAACCCACTCAACACTTGTTCAGTCCAAGTCCAAATTAAATCTGGTACTGAAAATGGTGTGTGTGTGTGTGTGTGTGTGTGTGTGTGTGTGTGTGTGTGTGTATGTGTATGGCTGTTCCTAGAGAGATGATGGTCCTAGTCACCAATGGAAACCTGGAAACACTGGGCTGGAATCAGCTAAGGAATCAGCAGCAAGAGGGACAAGGAACTCAGTGGCAAGAGGGAAGACCAAATGTACAAAAGGTGAGTAACCTTCCTTTGGCCACCCCTCTTGTTTTTTAATCTGGGCTGCCCTGATACTGCATACTGCTCACATGTGGGGTAGGTTATCCCGCATCACTTAAGGCAATTAAGAGAATTCCTCACTCTTTGCTGCAACTACTTCAAAAATGGAGAGCCTTGGCGCACGCCTTTAATCCCAGCACTTGGGAGGCAGAGGCAGGCGGATCTCTGTGAGTTCGAGACCAGCCTGGTCTACAAGAGCTAGTTCCAGGACAGGCTCCCAAACCACAGAGAAACCCTGTCTCGAAAAATAAAAAATAAAATAAAAAAAAAAGGAGAGCCTTCTCAGCAATCAGACTGCCAGCCTTCCCGAAGATGTCAGCATGACTCTGAAGGGTGCACAGTCACTGGGAAGGGCCCCAGAGGGCCCCTCTAGAGGGACTTCAGTCCCACCTGTGTAAAGCTGAGTCTCCTTGGAGAGACAATGAAGGACTGGCTACTGTCTGAACTATCTGCAGTCGTGTTCGGAGCCATCAAGGGCGTTTCCCTGGCTTCTGTTACAAGATGAGGTCTGTGTGTGCTCACATTGTGTCAGCATTAAGGAGAATGGGCCCTTGATTGAAATCCAAAATTTCTTTGACCCACAGGGCTCGAATGAGGACAGGTATTGCTTGTTCTGTCTCTCAGATCCAGAAGGATGAATTAATTCTCAAAATAATGATAGTGAACTTGTTTCTGATTCAGTGGCTTTAATTCAACAAGCCAGTACAGTTAAAAAGAAGGATAGCAGAAGGTTTCCAGATGCCGTCTCTGTGTGTGAAAATGGAACGGCGAGGCAGGTTGATGAGTAAGACCTGAGTTGCCCAGCTCCAGAAACAGAACCCTGGATTGCAAGTATGATCTGTGATGTGCGGCGAACTCCTCGACCAGCGAGAAAGAACGACCACGACACGAGGTTTCTTCTCAGATCACGCTTTACTGGAGTGCTCTTGGTTGAGAGATAACATGAAGTGAAGGGGCCCGAGAGCACTAAGGCAGCTGCTTATATATGGAATTGGCACATGGGTTGCCCTGTGATTGGTTGCCACCATCAGCTGACACCAGACTGCATCGAGATAGGCCCAGGGACCCCCATTCACCGCGCATGCGGGAAGTGGGGGACAGGCAGCTCTCAAAGGCATACCAAATATGGAGTATAACCGGCAAGACAGGATGTGGTGCCGTCTTGCAATGGCGGTCCTGTCTGGCTCCCTGCAGTGATGTCTTTGGGGACAATGAACTTCTATTTTAAAAACATCCCTCAACTGAAGCTCCCTACTCAGGTGATTCTAATTTGTAGCAAGTAGACCCTGAGACCAGCTGTCACACATGAGAACAATCATATTCCATGGCAAGGTGAGACCTGAGGAGAGTATGGGAGGATGAAGATAGCGTGAGGAGGAGATGTGACCTCTGCACCTTTGTCATCATATTAGGCATCACACATATATGTTTGTGGACACACATCTTTAATTTATATATGCAAAATAGACATTATATAGACACTATATAGGTAAATAACTTACACAGAATTATGTTAGAAAAGTGTTACTAAACATGCTTCATAGATGAACACAAAACCCAAGATGATGTTCATATTTCAAGGTCACAAGCCAACAAATTCATTATGCTGGAGCGAGAATTGTGTGGTTCCAAAGGCAAGGTCCTGTTGTAGATGTGAACTACTCCACGACACCTCCCAAAGAAGTCACCCTCCAAGGCAGAGCGTGATAGAACGGCCAAGGACATAAGGATTCTTACCCCCTCATTCAGTCGTCATTTACTTACAGAAGAAAGAATGGGGTCACAGCCTTCTGGTGGCCAGGCTAGGTGCCAGGCTGAGGGTGCTTCTCGTATGCACTGCATGCAGACCCTGGCAGCTACTCATGCGGTCCAAAGCAGAGAAGTTATTTTCTGCCTAGACTCAGGCCCACATCTAAGACATAGTGCATGGAGACTGCAGAGCAGCTGTGCCTGGAATGCCGTGCAGCCTCGTTCATGGAGTAGGAGGCCCAAGGACCCCAGCTATGTGCACATGGAGAATTTAGTAGCCCTGGAAAACAGCTCTCCAAAAGACTTCGCTTAATTTTTCTTCAAATGCATACAGTCTTTTCCATAGAGGACGTTTCCCTCAGGTTTCACAATTGTCCTTTGGACCACTGTCCTGAAGGGGCTTTTGTTTCCTTGCTTTTGTTCTCGGAAGCTGATGGATGGGCAGCCTTGGGATCAGAAACTAAGCCAATCCATCCACCACTAGGGGGCGTGAAGTCCCCGGTAAAGGAACCTGGATGGCTGCAAATGCAAAGTGGAAGATCTCCTGGCATTCAGGTCTTATCCTGAAAGTATTTCTTCCAATATCGGCCTCATTTGAACACCTACAGAAGAGGTGTGCCATTTGATAATTCTGGAAAAATTGCTTCTTCTGAAAATGGGGGGGGGGGTAACCCACATATGGAGGCTGCAGCAGAGCTCAGGTTCCCTGAACCAAATGTTAGGCCTGTTCTGGAGAATCAGCATTTAATAATGTGACACTTCAGGAGGGGCTGAGCAGGGAGTCACGCTCCACAGACACGAGGTCCTCAGATTTTGCCCATCAGTAGCAAATAACAAAACAAAAGCCAGACTCTCCATAAGCAATAGGCACTTTAGCACCCACACAAATGTGTGGGTGGGACTGGCCACCAAATGGAGCTGTGTTCTCTAATTCCATGGCTTCTGCACATCAAGAAACAGCACATACTGTATACTGCTTACTATGCACTAGGCAGTGCAGAAACAGTGGGTCTCTGCCTGCTGAACATTACTTTCTACAGAGAATGGTATACACTTGGGGACAAATCTGATATTCCTGCATAGTATGTAACATACTACATACATAGCTTGTGGTCTTTTCCGCTATCTCTCCCTTCCTCTCTGTTCTACCTGAACAGAAAACTACAGTGCAGGTCAAGGTTGCCCTTGGTAAACTTCAAGGTTATCCTTTTGTTTTGCAGCTCTGAGAACTGAACCTAGGGCCTTGTCCATACAGTGTTCTAATACTGAGCTACATTCCAGCTTCACACTGGTTGGTGGGTAGGTGGGTGGGTGGGTGGAGATTCATTGTGTAGCCTTGGCTCTCCTGGAACTTTCTCTGTTGACCAGGCTGGCCTCAAATTCCAATTTTCCTGCCTCTGCCTCCCGAGTGCTGGGATTGAAGGTGTGCTCCACCACTGCCCATCTCACACATTAGTTTTTATTTATTTATTATGTATACAATATTCTGCCTCCACGTATGCCCACACGCCAGAAGAAGACACCAGATCTCAGTACAGATGGTTGTAAACCACCATCTAGTTGCTGGGAGAATTGAACTCAGGACCTCTGGAAGAGCAGCCAGTGCTCTTAACCACTGAGCCATCGCTCCAGCCACACATTAGTTTTTAATCTGCCTTTACGTCCATGTTACTGGGATGTGGTAGGCTCAAGAGAACTACAATGGTTTTTCTAAGTCCCGTGATGTGATGCAGTGCCATGGTTTGAAGACATTTGCCAGCCTTCCTGACCAGGTTGCAAACATCACCTACTCACTAGCTCAAGCGTCCCTTGAGCTTATGTTGGCTCTTCAGGGCTCAGCCCGTCGGGTGCACACACAGTTAGTTGTCTGACTCATCCACAGAGGATGGGCAATCCACCCGGTGGAAACATGGCACAAACAGTCCTCTCACTTCCTTGGAAACAGTGCCAATGGGACAGACAGTGGCCCTCTGCCTTTAGTATCCCTTTGCCACACCTATTCTCTAGTCTAGTTGTCTGGCCCTCCCACTGACTCAGTGAGCTACTCTATCACTTTCAGCAAAATTCTTTTCTATTTAAATCCACAAAGAAGAGTCTTAAAACTCTGATATACACAGGATGAAAAATTGATTAAGCCATTGATCCTGACCTTTAGGAGATCAGCGCCTAAATGGAAGAAAAAACAATACTCTCAGGGCATCTACTGTGTTAGCATCTACTGTACTAGTCAGACCAGCAGTTTACAAGCAGAGTATCTGGCTACACGGAACTTGGTCTTCTGGAAGAATGAATACCTCTACAGGTAAAGGCATATTTATATAAAACAGCTTTAGATATTGTGCTGGATAGTTTTATGTCAACTTGACACAAGATAGAGTCATCAGAAAGGAGGGACCCTCAGTTGAGGAAACTCTAGAAAACTGAGCTATAGGCAAGCCCGTAGAACATTTTCTTAATTAGTGATTGATATGGGAAGGCCCACCCCATTGTGGGAGGTACCCCTGATCTCGTAATCCTGGGTTCTATAAGAAAAGAGGCTGAGCAAACCATGAGAAGCAGGCTGGGAAGTAGTACTCCTCCATAGCTTCTATATCACCTCCTGCCTCCAGGTACCTTTCCAGTTTCAGTTACTGTCCTGAATTTCTTTGATAATATCTTTGATGATGTAGAGGTATAATATAAATAAACCCTTTCATCCTTAAGTTGCTGTTGGTTATGGTGTTTCATGTGGTTGAACACTTTAATTGTGGCTTCCTGAGCCATCTTAGAAGGAGCCTGGAAGACAGTGGTACTGAGAGTGATGTAGATTACAACGGTCTGGCTCAAGAGGCTTCAGAGGGGAAGAATATTAGAAAGTGGCCTAGAAAATGTTGTTGTGATATTTTGGAAAAGGATGTGGCTCCTTTCTGCTCTTGTCTAAAACAGTCTGCCTGGGATTAAATTGAGGAGATTTGGGTTAAGGGAATTGGCAGAGGAGATTTCAAGATGGCGCAGTATTGACTCTGTCAAGTGGTTATTAACAGTTACTTTTATGCAGATCTATAATGTAAAGGAGCAAACTGAGAAAGAAAAAGATGAAAAATGTACAATGTGAGGAGAAAAGGAGCCCCAGGAAGTATACTGTATTTAAGTCCAGTGCTCAAGGAGATAAAAAGTTTAAAGAAAAGCCTGATAAATGAAATAAAGGGAATGGTGACCTAAGGGAAAGACCCCACCCAAATAAGCTTCCAGTTTGTGGAAAGGAATACAGTGAAGGGAACCATGGAAACAGAACGCTGAGGCAGATGTAATTAAAGGACAGGGCCAAGTTCCAGTCCATCAAGGAGCAGAACTTGGCAGCTTTGACCTTGTAGTTCTGGCTTTAGAGTCAAGATTTCAAGAAAGGGGATGTAGATTCTCCCTCTGTGGCTAAGGAAAGCCCCGAAGCCAGGCCTGTGTTGGGGTTTTCCTGTATGGAGGTCAAGACAGGCCATTGTGTGAAGCTATGAAGGTAAAGGTTGGATTATACTGGAGACTCCAAGTGTCGGGGAGTCATGAGATAGCTGCCAAGGAGAACAGCTAATGAGGTGTGGAACCAGACTAAGAGAGAGAAGTGTGTTACAGTCAACAAATCTGAAAGGAACTAGAGATCTGAGAAGTCTTCGATAACAGACATGGAGATGCAGACTTTGGAGCTTTCCCTGCTGGTTTTAGGTTTTGCTTTGGTCCGGTATTTCCTCACCATGTTCCTTCCCTTCCAATTTGAATAGTAATGTATAGTCTATGCCATTATATGTTGGAAGTATGAGATCTGCTTTTTGATTTTGATTTTACAGATTATAGTTAAGAGATTGCCATGAGTCTCAGAAGAGACTTTGAACTTTGGACTTAAACAGTGTTGAGACTGTTATAGGCCAAGGGAACTTTGAAGTTAGACTGAATCCATTTTTACATTATGACAAGGTTGCAAGTCTATGGGGGCAGGGAGTGGAATGTGGTTGTTTGAATAAGAATGGTTCCCACTGGCTCATATATTTGAATGCTTAGTTATCGGGAAGTGGCACTATTTGAAAAGATTATAAGAATTAAGAGGTGTGGCCTTGTTGAGGTGTGTCAACTGGGGATAGGCTTTGAGGTTTCAAAAGCCCATGCCAAGCCTAGAGTCTCTTTCTCTGCCTGTGGATCAGGATGTAGAACTCTCAGCTACTGCCCCAGTGCCATGTGTGCCCCCCACCATGTGTGCTCCCCACCATGTGTGCTCCCCACCATGTGTGCTCCCCACCATG
>NC_022034.1:31751832-31760659 GCF_000317375.1 Microtus ochrogaster | reverse complement strand
CATGGTGTTCCCCACCATGTGTGCTCCCCACCATGTGTGCTCCCCACCATGAGTGCTCCCCACCATGTGTGCTCCCCATCATGGTGTTCCCCACCATGATGAAAATAATGACTGACCCTCTGAAACTGTAAGGAAGCCCCCAGGTAAACGCTTTCTTTTACAGAGTTTTCTTGGCCATGGTGTCTTTTCCCAGCAATAGAATAGTGACTGAGACAGGAGCAGGAAGGGGAACCCAGGCCAGCCTAGGTGAGACCGGTGTGCAGTATAATTGTTCTTGATGCTATAATAAAGGATTGCAGACCCTGTAATTTATTCCCTACAGTTCTGATGCTAGAAAGGCCAAGATCAAGGCACTAGGGGATTTGCTTTCTGGATGAGGTTGCACCATCTTCCTATGGCCTCACATGGAAGAGGAGCAGCAGATATTGGCCTGGAAGCATTCTGAGAATTCTCTTATATATCCATTAATCACACCCTCATGCTTAGTCACTTGCCCTGAGGCCCAGCCTTTTGACACTGCAACCCTGGAGATTAGGCTTCCATATAAATTTTGGAAATACATGCATTTCAAATGATAACACTGGTTTGAGGAAGAAGGATATGATATTTGAATCAAACCTTAAATGTAAGACTAAATCAAAGGCAGAGGCCCAGAGAAAAGAGATAGTATTTCCTGTGTCAAAGGTCACAAGGTAAATTCATCATGGTGTGGGTTAGCTAATTAAGCAGCTTGCTGTTGCTAGAACCACTGTGTTCCAAGGGAAGAGCAATAGCGTTGATGTGGGCAGACATAAAAAGAGGAGGCTGCAGTGGGCAAAGGAATAGGCTCAAAATTTTACAGTACTCATGCGCAGGGGTTGAAACTGGAATACCTGCTGAGGACAGTGGAGGCTGATATGGACCAGGGATAAGAAGAAAGATTCTGTGGAACAGATCACTGAGAACTGGCATATTATCATTTTCATTGCTGTGACAGAATGCCAGACAGAAACAACTTAATGAATGAAAACTGTATTTTGACTCATGGTTTAGGGTGCAGTCCATTATGGCAGGGCAGGAATAGTGTCTGGGACTGGCTTGGCCCATGGCACTGGAAGCTTGTAGCATAATGTCTTCACGTTTCTTCAGACAAGAAATCAGAGAGGTTGGCCTGGAACTGCAAGCAGACTATGAATCCCCAGTGCCCACCACTCCAGTGGCCTGCTCCTGAAAGGGTCCACAGATGCTCCAAATAAGATGGGAAGTAGCGTCCTGCACATGAGCCTGTGGAAGACATTGAACATTCTGTAACAGCTAGAGCCCATGCCTGTCTAGAGGAATGCTCATATGACTATCACATTTTTCTCCAGAACGCTATGTACTAGCATGTAATACAGGAGAGTGGCCTAGAATGAAGACTTGGATTTCCATATGAAGACAGGCGTCTGGATTTTTGGAGGTGTATGTCTCCAGTCTGTTCGGGAAGAACACAGTGGAAAGCTGTCTGTGATTCAGAGGGAAGAGAACATATTAGGATGAGTTATAAAAGTGGCAGAATCCAGGCTGGCTTAGAATCAGCCATGTGTGGATCACGGGCCATTTCATGTCCTGAAGCAAAAGGCCTTTTAAGTTCAAAATATGAACGAAATCTGTAACTAATAGAAACTTCCAAGATAGTCACTTCAGCTTGCCTCACTGTGAGCTCCAAAAGGTTTCCCCATCTCTGTAGTATATTGCCATACCCTCTTCCATAGGAAAATTTGTAAGTATTACCTAATCGTTTTAAGGGGAAAACATGACATCACAGCTTTTCTGTTTGGATAACATGTATTCAATAATTGTCACGGAGTCTCCCATGATGGGTGTCATTGCTACCCACTTACATATGGGGAAATAAAGAGTAGAGCTTAAGATACTCACTTGAGGTCACACAGACAGCCGGTGGTAAAGCTGAGGTCCGAATCCATCAGCTCTTCAGCTGTGATGTTCGGACCACACGTTCTATGGACTCCTTGGAAATCACTCCTCGTCATTGTGGTTAAACCTGAATCCCGCCTCACCTTCCAAATTAATGTTGCAGTCATAATCCTCCACAGCTCCAAAGCTGACTGCCCTTTAGGCTAGCTCTCTTATGTTAAATGAGGCTATGCAGCCACCAGAGACCATGATGGGGTCCGAGGTCTGAGGACCATGCTGCTTGGGTGGCCTACACTGCCACCAAGGCCACAGTGATGTCTAGGCCCAAGCTGCTGCCAACAGCCATGTCTGAGTTCATAGTCTAGGAATGTTTCAGGGTGCAATAAGTGACTTACGGTGTGTAAATGCAAGTCATGAAGATCTGAGGATAAAAAACTTAAGTGATGACAAAGGCAAGTGATTTGAGACGTTTGAAAAATGAAACACGTTCCATATTTCTCTCTCTTTATGCTACTGTTATTTTAGGAATCCAGAGGCTCATAGTCTTAACATTAATAAATAAAGTTTTAGTAAGCTACCAATCCACCTCTGACGGAGCACTAAACACCATACTATACCACCATCATCACAGCCACAAGATCAAGGTTTCAAATTTCTGTTGGTGGTTTCCTAGCTATAGACCTCAAAGATACTTTTCTTGGTGCAGAAACATCTGCCACAGTTTCCCGTCATGAGTATACTGCTGTTTCTAATGTGTCTAAAACTTACGTTTTCACAAACTCAAAGAATTCTTGTAAGCTTCAGGAAGTCGACTTGGATTCACTTGAACAGATCAGATGTACTTCAGATAAGTGCTGTCAATCAACAGCCAAAGCCCCCACCACCTTTCTCTGGTCTTGACACCCTCTTCCCTCATTTAACAGGACCTAAGAAAACATTTTTTCCCAAGCTTAGCCTTGTCCTCTGCTCTGTCAACATCTTGCTAGGTGACAGAGGCCAGCATAATGCCTGAATCCTAACACATGGTCCTGCCACAGCTGGCGTCTATGTTGAGCTCTGTGGCATGGGAGAGCTGGTTCTGCCCCTCGCCTGATGCAGCAGTCAGAGCAGCCCTCAGCTATCACACAGACCCACATTCAGGGCTTTGAGTTGGCACACGCCAACATCTACCGCATCTATGGCCTGCTGGGGCACATGAAGGGACTGATCCTGCGGAGCTATAGCCTCAGGATCTCCATGACTTGGACAACGGTAGGACAGCCGAGAGGAGTTTGGGTGGGGGTCCAGTGTTGACTGTGTCCCAGGGGTCAGAGGCCTTGAACCAGACCAGCAGCTCATTGCAATGAACATTTGTAAGGAAAGCTGAGTCACACACTGCAGCTCCCAAGGCCACTAAGATGAATGAAGAGGCCATGGAGAAATAGGAAACACAGGAGTGAAGTGCGGTTTTTGTTTTGTTGTTGTTGTTGTTGTTGTTGTTGTTGTTTTTAACTGATATTTTTAATTTTCTTTTGTTGGGAGATGACACAGGTGAGAGGAGCATGAGGAGAGACTGGGAACAGAGTAGGTTGGAGCACATGTTGTGATATTCTCAGATTAAAAAATTACATTAAAAATGGGACCATGTGGTACAACATGATCTATAAGAGCAATGTCCATTTAAGAAGAGGTTTGAACACTGACGTGTACAACAGAAAGACCTTGTGAAGACACAAGAAGATGGTCAAGGAGAGATCCTGAGAGCTCCCTTCACTCAGGGAACCAACCCTGAGGACATCTTGATGGGCTGACATCACACTTCCAGCCCCAGCCCTGACAAAAAGAATGTCTGGCCTTTATACCCCACATCTCTGATACTTTGTCCTAACAGCCCTAGAAAACTGATATGGGTTTTCAGTTGAAAAAGAACAAGGGGAAGAGGAAAAACGGGGTGGAGTGGAAACAATACTATTGTTAGTGAAGTCTATTCATATTAAAATTCTTAAAAATCTGTGAAAATACATCATTGCCTCAGATAAATGATGTTTAAAAAAGGAATCATCTGAATCTGTTTCTGTAACGGGAGTAAAAGCAGAAAACATCTCAATGTGCACTGCAGTAGGACCCGGAAAAGCTGTACCAAAGGAAAGGGCAGCTTGATTAAGACCACAGAGCGTCCGCTAACCAGCTTTCTCCTCTCTGGTGAACCCGCAAAGGCAGCCATGAACATCAGGGGATGTGGATGCACTGATGCTCAGATGAAGCGGGCAGAGTGTTAAGGGCTCGGTTTCCTTGGATGGCAGCAGCACTTTCATTAATAATGGATCCTGTCTGTTCTCATGTCTTCTGAGTTTCCTACCAATGCTACAGTTGTTGGTTTGAAACAGGAGACTTCCAGTAACCGCAGGCAATTGAGAGATTCTTAGAAAGCATGATGCTGCATTCCAGGGGGGAAACTATTTCTACCATTTATTTCCTAAGAAAATTCATGTTTGATACTGGCATGCAGGTGACCTGATGTTGGTTTGCAAGGTTTCTTCATGTTTAGGATCCTAGAAGTTACTGGAACCTAAGGCTCTAGAAGGCCTGTGTTCTGACTGTTGTAGACAAGAAGTAAACTCAGAGCAACCGAGCTACAGGTCTGAGTTATTTTAGGGCTTTAATGAATTGTATATTGGAGGGGGGTTCATTGTTTTGACCAAGTAGTTTTGTCTTCAGCTCTGTCCTATCCTTTGAGAGTCACGTGGATTGGGGAGAGATCTGGGTATAGTGATGGCCTTGCAAACACAAGGACCTGAGCTCAACTCCCAAAACACCATTAGAGAAGAACAGGAAAGCCTGGTGCAGGGGTACATGCCTGTAATCTCTAACCCCGGAAGTAGGAATGAAGAGACAGGTGGATTGCCAGCGCTTACTGCCAGCCAGCCTAGCCTGCTTGGCAACTTCCAGTCTAGTGTACATCTGCACACATCTAAGCACGCATGCATGTATGCAAGCCACACATTTTCTGTTTGAACAACTTAGTTAAATGTTTCATTTTGACTGAAGTTATTGCCTCGTTTCTCTTTACACAAGAGAGGGCCTGCTCTCCAGCTTGCTCCTTCCGCACTGGAAGGGGATGGCGCTCTGTCTCAGCTGATGTGACCTAGGTATGATGGATGTCCTTAGAAAAACCCTTCTCAGTCTGGGTGGGGGCCACCAACACCGAGAGAATAAGGTCCATTTCATGCAAGTGCTCATGGGAAAAGGCTACTTGATTCAGATTTGGGAAAAAGGGGAACTTTATAACTTTTAGAGACAATATACAGTGGTTGGCATTCAGTCCAAGTTTGAATCAATGAATAGGGAAAAAGTGGGGGCTGGGTGGGAAAAAGAGCCACAAACTCAGGGTGGAAATTAAAAAGAGAGAAACAATTTTTTTTCTTTTTCTTTTGTTACTATATGTGTTTGGTCTGCTTGTATGTCTGTGTACCACTTTTGTGCCCAGTGCCGAAGGATTCCAAAGGACAGTGTCAGATCCCCTGAAACTCAAGTTACTGACAGTTGTGGGTTATCATGTGGATGTTGGGAATGGAACCAGATCCTCCGGAAAAGTAGCCAGTGCTCTTAACTGACAAGCTATCTTAAAAAGGATGCAAAGGGAAAGGCAGAGAAAGATGTGCTCGGGTGCAGAGATAACGGCATCCGTTAGGAAGCAAAGCTCAGAGACAGGGTTTCGACAGACTTTCGTGATATTTTATACTTTGTTCTTAGGTTTCAGGATACCATGGCCTCAGAAGCTGTACTATGTTGTTTACCAAAAAGCAAAAGAAAAACAAAAGCACTAAAATTACATCAGCAGATAAATAAACTTCATCTACAGACCACTGAGCCACATGAACCTTGTGTTTTTGGATAGTGAGGGAATGTACTGCCCTGTTGATAAAGCCACACAGCATCCTGTTAAGGCCAGGCAGTGGACCACACCAGTCACAGCATCCTGTTAATGCCAGGCAGTGGACCACACCAGTCACAGCATCCTGTTAATGCCAGGCAGTGGACCACACCAATCACAGTATCCTGTTAATGCCAGGCAGTGGACCGCACCAGGCACAGCATCCTGTTAACACCAGGCAGTGAACTGCACCAGTCACAGCATCCTGTTAACGCCAGGCAGCGGATCACATCAGTCACAGCATCCTGTTAACGCCAGGCAGTGGACCACACCAGGTACAGCATCCTGTTAATGCCAGGCAGTGGACCACACCAATCATAGCATCCTGTTAACGCCAGGCAATGGACCACACCAGGCACAGCATCCTGTTAAGGCCAGGCAGTAGACTGCATCAGTCACAGCATCCCATTAACACCAGGCAATGGACCACACCAGTCACAGCACGGCAGGGATGCAACAGCGGCCAGAGCCTGATGGATCCAACTCCACATTGTGCCTCTTTCTTCCCAGTAATTTCTTTGTGTGTGCTCTCTAGGCAGAAACCATTCTTCTGTCATGGCTTCTCTTCAGTGTCTTCCTGGGAGGCGACCTAAGCAGAAAAGATCAGTTGAAGAAGAGCAAATAGACAGCAAAGGAAGATTTTCAAATTTACTGCTACTCACTGGTCTTTCTTTATTAGCTACTGAGACTTGGATCAGTTTTCTGCTATCTACCGATTGGGACCATGGCCTTCTCTTATGTTCTCTGCTCTTTGCATCTCAGGTCATTGCAACTGCCTTCCTAACAATGTAATTAAGTAGCTCAACTCTAGTAAGAGTTTAAATGAGCATTAAGCACTTGAACTCTGGTATGCTTTGCAGTGTGTTTACCATTAACATTATCCTGAAGGCAGCGATGAACTAAAACTCTGTCAGAAGAGTATAGGGTTTTTTGGGTTGGTTTTTTTTTTTTTTGTCTCTGCTGGGAAAATACAGAATTATTTCATGTGACCATGAGTGCAAATTTGGAAACACATTCTTGTTTTCATATCTTCCAGGCCCCCAGGCCTTCCCAAATGAAGAGTCTGTAGATTCCTGGGACCACGGAAGAGCTTGGAGATGTGTACGTGAGTTGCTCAGAGGATGCCCAGAGGATGCTCGGACACCTGCTTACAGGCCCCAGGGAGCTCCTCAGCCAATGCATGTGCGGCAGAATCTCCATGCAACTGAAACAAAGGAGTTAGGAGTTTCAACTTTCATTCAACTTTTCTTCAAAGTCTTTGTTCCTTTCAGGATTCACCGAAGTGTTTTCTTTCCAATGTTTGCACTACAGACAGTGAAGCTTCATTTCCTGGAACCACAGGCTGGATGAGAGCCAACTCAAATGCACCCCTGGGCTTCCGGTGGACAAGCGTTCAACCCGCAGACTGGAAGCTGAGGTCTTGGGTTGCTTTCTCATTTCTACCAAGTGTCAGGTCACTCTATGCTCCCTGACATAATTGTCTTACCTCATGCATAACAGATGGCTTTTAGCCCATTCCCTCACTCAGACAGACTTCTAATCAGCTATGAAAAACTGCTGTTATTACCTCTCCACTTAGAAGATGCTGGTGAGGAAAGTGAGGAGCGTGGCTGTGAAGTGGTAGTCTAGGGGTCATATAGAGAAGCAGCTCAGGAAACGGGGCTTTATTAGTTGGGGGAGAGAAAGTCCAGAAAATGTGAAACTCCAGCCCATTGGTAAATGTTTTTATTAATATATAGGAAATAACAGCATTGTGCGCGCCTGTCTGGCTTTTGCTGGGGTTTTGAAGATGGGCTTGGAAACAGAATTCTTTGGGAGGTCAGTGTAAGCAGGGCAGAATCCTGGGGTTCATCAGACTCTCCCATTAGTATGCAGGGGGAGTCAGGAGGCTTTCACTTACGGAAGGGCCAGTCTTTCAGTGAGCTCACTGTCAGTGCTTGCTGGCACCTCTTCTCCTGAAACCCTGTGAGGTAAGCCAACCACGAGTGCGTACTTCTCCATTACTCCTTCCCTAGCAGAGGAGAATTGCCCTCTGTGCTGCATGTGGGATCTGTCTGCTGAGCTGTGGAGAGAACAGACAATGGAGCCCTCTGTATCACTGCAGAACAAGGGCGGAAAGCCCTGATTTTCACACAACCACATCCGAGACCTGCCATCGCCTGGGGGTGGTCCGATGATCACTTCATAGGTCACTTAGAGTTTTGCACTATAAAAATCTCTAATTTGAAAATGAGATCTAGCCTCATAAGTTAGGGCTTGAGCATGTGTGCGCACGCATGTGTGTGATGTGCGTGTGCATGTGTGTGTTTGCTCACATTTTTACATAGGTTTTGCAATACTGAGAGTTGCATGACCAGCTTCAGGCTTCTGTCTGCCCCACTGAGGTACAACAGTAGGCCAGTTATTCTAAATACGTTTTTCCTCTTTTCATATGTACTCTGAGTCTATTGAACAGATGCATTCACTGTGTTTCAATATTTTACTGCACGTACTCAGTGCGTGGCTTACACAGAGTATTTACTGAATAAATGATTGGGTCTGTGGCCTTTAAGCCTCTGGAATTCCGCTAATAAATACTTCTCAAGTCTGCATCTGCGACCCTATAGCTCACTCCTTTCTTCACACACAGTCTAGCAAGGGTCTCATTCATCAGCAGAAACTGTCTGCCTATTGCCCTAAGGTCCCAAGTTAGACAAGCGTGTATCCTTGCCATCTGTGAAAGGCTGCTGACTCTGAAATAACCGAAGCAAACCTACTTGCCAAATAACAAGAACAAAGTGCATGTTTGTAAGTCGGTAGTTTTTGTTTATAATCAAACTCAGTGGCCTGAAAATTCAAAACTCAATAAACTGGCTGCAGGTTTCTGGGTCACCTCAATAAATGCTCGATAAAGCTGAGAAATAGCCCTCAGCCATGTCTGTAGTCTGTGCATCCAGGAGACCAGGGCCTAAGTGGGCTCGTCAGGCCTCTGAAGATGTACTCAAATCCCAGAGAGCCAGGGCAACCACAGCAAGGCAG
>NC_022034.1:31731465-31751609 GCF_000317375.1 Microtus ochrogaster | reverse complement strand
TATTGATCCTATCTAATGGGTCTTTTAAAACCTGATCAAGTTTCCCTGCTGGCCAAGGGTTCCGCTTACCAAATGCCCTCGCTCTGTTTCCTGGTTCTTGCCTTTGGCCAAGAACCCTCTCACCCCTCCGAAGGTCTTCAGGAACAGGACCAAGCTCCCCGTTTGCCAGTGACCTTGCCAACAAAAGGCCTACCTCTTTGCTTTAATTGTAGTGGGGCGATCTGATCTCGGTGTTGCGCTCGGTCCCTGGTCCCTGCAGCCTGCTTCTGCTGCTGGGATGGTTCCCACCGCCAGCAGCCTGTGTGCTCTGCAGTCGCTTTGGTCCCAGCTGGTCCCAGCCGGTCCCCGCTGGCCGTGATAGGCCTCCTCCGGCCGCGTCCCGCCGCCCGGTCTTCCGGCCGCGTCCCGCCGCCCCTAGTAGTAGTTTTTAATGCTTTTTAAATGTTGAAAAAAGGAAGGAAGGAAGGAAAGAAAGAATGAAGGAAGGAAGGAGAAAAGCAAGTCACAAGCAATATGTGTGACAGTTTAGTGTGGTGGCACGTGTCTGGAATCCCTGAACCTGTGAGGCTGAGGAAACAGCATGGTGAATGCAAGACTTGGATTACACAGCCAGACCCTGTCAAGAGATAGTGAAGAGGCAACAAGATTGTGTGGCTGAGCCAGGGACGGTGTGATACTGTAGACATTGAAAAGGTCACTGTTTGCCCCTTTAAACAAAAAGCTTACTTGCCTCCCTGCAATAAACTTAGATTTAGTTCTGTAGAGAAAGGAGACAAATAGGGGTCAATGCTAACCTAGGACAGATAAAGAAAGCATTCTTTGCATGCCTATAAAATTATAGCATGGTTTTGCCACATAATTCTGTGCTGTAGGCAGAAGGAAGGGTCAGGGCTTGTGAGATCTGTGCTCTAGGCTGGAGGAAAGGTCAGTGCATGGAGTCTGTGCTCTAGGCAGAAGCAGCTTGCCTTCAGGGTACCTGAGTTTAGGGAAATTTGCTTACCTGAGGGCTATACTGGTAGCCAGTTTTTCGCTGCATGATGGTTAGTGCTGATTGTTACTTTTACAGGATCTAGATGCACCAATGAGAGATACCTCTGGGTATGTCTGTGATGGATTATCCTGATCCCTTAATTGAGTGAAAGACCCACCAAAAATGTGGGTGGTGTCATTCCGTTGGTCTGGAGTCCTGGACTGAACCGAAAGGAGGAAGCCTCTCTTGGCTTCTAGACCTCAGACAGCACCTGCTCCTGCCACAGCACACTCCCTTTCACAGTGGATGACATCCTGTAGTCAGATTTTTCTGTCCTTCCTGCCAGCTTCCTAGTCACCACACCGAGACTTATTAATTATGAAAGCACGATCAATACCTTAGGCTTGTTGTTAACTAGCTCTTATACCTTAAATTAACCCATATCTTTTAATCTACATTCTTTTCTCTGTTCTCCCCATGCTGCTTCCTCTCCATCTGTCTGTGACTCCCAGCATCTCTGCCTTTCTTTTGAGCATCCTTGCTGCCACCAAAAACCCTGCCTAGCTATTGGCCATTCATCTTTTTTATTAAGCCAATCCAAGTGACAAATCTTCACAGTGTACAAAAAGATTATTCCACAATAGTCCTTTACAAGTGTAAGGAAAAATAAGCTCTCCCCTCTTCTAGTTGCGTTTGTTGGGCATTTATTTGCAGCAACACAAGTAAGTAAGACAAGATACTCCATGAGAGTCAGGGTGAGTTTCTACAGAAGAAGCCGCATCTTCAAAACATCTTGAAACATCTCAGACGTGATTCAGAAAAATAATCTGTGAGTTGGGAATTGCTGAATTCCTTCACAATGGGGTCAGCTGAATGCCAGAATTCCTGTCCTGACTTCCCTTGATAATGAACAGCAATGCTGAAGTGTAAGCCAAATAAATAATCCCTTTTCTTCCCAACTTGCTCTTTGGTCACGGCGACAGAAACCCCAAGACAACAGATAATTTGGAACTTTTTTTTCTTTCCAGAAATGTCTTATCTCATCACACCTATGGGCAAGAGATTTCAGGGATATAATCTTTTGCTGCACAACCACGTGTCAACAAAGACTGTGTTTTGTGTTTGCTAATGAAGAGGGAAGAATAGAGTTCAGGACCTACATTTTAGCCTTCTTTACAAGTGAAAACTAATTCAGTCTGCTAAGAGTACATTAGGAAGAAGATCCAAACTTTGTTCTTAGCTACAATAGCTTTTAATCCCATAGTTCCCTATACACCCACAACATGACCATAACCTGAGGTTCATATATAAAGAATCAAAAATCATTTTAGCCAATAGTTCAGGGCTGAAGATAATGAACTAGCTGGCATCATCTAACTGCGGGACACCTTTTATGGACTGTAAGAAATCCATGGATTGTAAGGAATCTGATCATAGCATCTGGCTGCAAGCCATTATTTAAGGATTGTTTATCAGGAAAGGAGGGAAGAGAACAGAATGGAGTAGGGACAGAAAACCACTCTGTCGCAAATCTGGTAACACCCTTGGCTGTCTCCATGGGAATCTGCAGTGGAAATAACCCATCAGAGCTCCATGCCAGGTTGACAATCCATGTGCCTAGACCACCTGCTGAGAGGAAAGCTTTAGGGCATGGCTCTGCAGCTTTGACATTCCCTCGAGCCGTGTTTCTCAGACTTCCTAATTCTGAGACCCCTTAAAATAGTTCTGCATGTTGTGGTGATGCCCAACCAAAAAATTATTTCGTTGATGCCTAATAACTGTAATTTTTCTACTGTTATGAACTGTAATATAAATATCTGATATACGGGATACCTGATATTCAACCCTGTGAAAGGTTCTTTCAACCCCCCAAGGATGGACCCTCATATTGAGAACCACTGCCCTAGAGGAACAACTGGACAAATCCTTAGAGAGGAACATGGCATTCCCTGTCCCTCCTCCTTCCTCCCCCTCCCCCTCCATTTCTCCCTCTGTACTTTTAACCAAAACTGTGATGTGATCAAACTACCTATGCCCTTAAGACTCTATTCTGCCATACTCAGCAACACCATGCAAACATGATCTAGATAGTTCATTGCACCCTGCTTTTACCTGGGGATCCAATCTCGGGTCCTTATGCTTGGGCAGCAAGCACTTTACCAACCAAGCCACTTCCATTGCCTCCGCAAGTCACTTTAAATCTCATCTAATTCCCAAACCCCAGGGGATTCCTGGTACTGAGAACAATAATCATGAAAGCATGGTTTTTACCTCAACGTGGCTGGTCATTTTGATGCAACCACAAGTCTTCTCCATCAGAAACACTCCAGTTAACAGACTATGAATAAAGGAACTTAAAATAAGCAGCGAGTTGGGTGCTGCTGATCTCCCAGCCTTGGATAAGCCCAGGGAAGCCCTAGAGACAATATAAAGTGGACAAAGTAGAGTTTCAAACAATACCACTTACAACAGTTCCTTCTGCTCTAAGCCACAGCCCCTTTCTCTCCTACTCACAAGTTCCGGTCTCCTGACTGAGGACCTGCACAGGTCTCTGGGGATTCATACTTTGTTTTCTCTCCAAGTTTTCCATTGTTGCTTTCATTTTATTGAATCGGGATCTCGCTGTGTACATAGGCTGATCTTGAACTTTGCAGTCTCCTGATTTAGCGTCCTTAGTCCTTGGATGAGAGGCCTTTGCCACCACCACCTGGTCTGGTGGCAGTTCTTTTGTTTTATTATTTGACCATTCCTGGTGGTGTTTGGGAAGTGTGCGTGTGTCTGTGACATGTGTGTATGGACACAGTATGTCACAGCATGTGTGTGGGTGTGAGAGGCCAACCTTGTGGACACAACTCTCTCTTTCCACTCTTACGAGGGTTCTGGGGATCGAACCTAGGTTAAGAGTCTTGTATGGCAAGTGCCTTTACCACTGAGCCTTCTCACCAGCCCCTGGTTGTATTTTTTAAATGACTTCATTGACACCTAATAATATGCCATAAAGCCCACCCATTTTCCATGTACAGTGTGATAACTGACCCACGAGACACAGGTCCAAGAAGCTGGCAAATGACAGAACTCTAACTCAAGTTCAAGGTGTGTGCTTCCAAATTCCTTTTGTTGTTTCCAGGTTCCTGGTCTGGGTACATTTTCACTGTGGCATAGAAATGTTAGTCATGGACATTTAGAGAAAAAGCCACAAAAATCGTTTCTCATGTGCTCTGCTTTCCTGGGTGTTTGGTTTGATTTGGTTTGGTTTGGTTTTTATCATCCACCAGAGGGCGCTACAAAAATAGGTCTTTGACTTGGTTGTTGAGCAGCTCAAGAAAGAGAATGAAGTCACTTGACTGCACCCTGGGAGTTTGCATGGGACTTTCCTCTTGGCCAATAGCAAATGGCAATGAGAGTAAAAGCCAAAACTGTTCGAGCGCACATTGGGAGCCTATGCGTAGACTTCTCAGGCCTAGAGCTCTTCCTTTTATTAAAAATATAAAAATATAATCAAAGGAGAACTTATTTAAGAAGCTGGAGGATTTTGGGTTGTGAGCCTTTAATGGCTGAGCCATCTCTCCAGCCAGTGTACGCCTTTAATCCCATTACTCGGGAGGCAGAGGCAGACGAATTTCTGTGAGTTCGAGGTCAACTTGGTCTACAAGAGCTAGTTCCAGGATAGGCTCCAAAGGTACAGAGAAATTTTGTCTTGAAAAACCAAAACTAAACAAACAAACAAAAAAGAAGCTGGAGGAGTTCTTAACTTACAACAGTTTGATTCAACAGGTAGAAAGTAATAAAAAGATTAAGGTAATTTGGATAATATTTTACATTTTTAACACAATGAAATAGAAACATGCCTCCTCCACTATGTATGTGTGTTCCTGTGTGAGTCAGGCAAGCATGTGCACAGAACCCGTGCAGAGGTCCTAGGACGACCTCAGGTCTCTGTCCTTTCGTTTGCTTCTGTAGCTGGCTCATGCTGGTCTTCCTGGCATATGCTGGTCTATTGCCCATCTTGCCATAGCAGCCCTGGGCTCTTACTCAGATTCTGGGAATCCAAACTCGGATTCTCAAGATTGCAAGGCCAGTACTTCAATGACTGAGTCATGTCTTCAGCCCAAGCTCTCAAGTTCTTACCCAAGCCCAGTATTTGCTTAGTTATGATTACTTCAGTAATAACTCCATGCTCTAGTTTGGATCTGGAATGTCTTCAAAGGCTCGTGTGTGAAAGGCCTGGTCCCTGTCCTGGTGCTACTGGGCAACAGTGGAACCTAAGGAAAAGTTCTAGGTCTGGGGTAAGTGATGCCCTCAAAGGGGTTAGGCAATGCTGGTCCTTTCTTCTCTCTTTTATTTTAATGCCTAGTGTAACAGGGTCCCAGACCTTAGTAGGCCCCAAGACCTTTAGCACAATCAACTCCATTGTGGAAGTGCCATTTAGGCTATAAAACTCAGCACATAGACAGCACCACCTGCCAAAACTAGAACAAAGGCTAATCCATCAATGTCCATAGTTCTACAAAAGCCTGTGAATGCACTAACCTTGCTTTTCAGCTTCTGTACTTCTGCTTCTGGCTAACTGTTCTTGTTAACTGAAGTGTGTCAACCCAGGATGTGGTTTTTGTGTTTAAAAGCTCACCCTGAGAAAGGCTCAGTGCTACACTGGGATCCTGAACCCCCAGTGTAGTTGACAGCCAGCTAAGAAAGACTTTCTATTGGCATTAACCCGTGTCTGAGCAGTGTTCTCTGGTGAAGACCCCACAACACCAGCTGCCATGAAGCTGACTCCTTGATCCCTCATCCACTTTTCTATTAGTCACAGGCTCCCAAGCTGTGGGAACCAGTCGAGCACAGGTTAAACCTTCCAGAGTGTTTGGCAAAATAAACCTGCCCTCTTTTTTGGTTGATTAATCTTAGGTTTTTATTACAGTTATAGGAATCTGAGCAACACATTCAGTACTGACAACTAAGATTATCTTTTGAGAAATAATTTTGTCATTATATATTTCCAGTGACCAGAACTAAAAAAGATTGAATTTAGTTGTCAGTTTTGACTCTAAGAGGGGCTCAGCTTCATGGTCTTCAGGGTCTGGAGAGCAAATGTAAACTAGTTTCTTCCAACTGAATGCTTCCTTCACCCACCTCATTTGGGGGGGTGTCAGATAAATGGGTGGCTAGATGGATATGTGGGGTTTGCTCAACAGCGAGGATGTCAGCTCCTGGGAGGGATTTTTGGGGAGCTTATTGATGAATTGTGTGAGCAATGCACCGTGGGGCCACATGTCTGGTGTGCCGTGTCTATTCATGAACAGCACAATCCCTGGAATCCTGGCTGCAGCATTAGAACCAGCACTTAGCCAGCTTCACAAGATGAGCTTCAGGACTGGCTCTCTCTGCACCTGCTGGGTATCATGTAGCATTCTGCATCGTGTTTCTTTTAATGCAGAAAGTAGTACCACTAATAATGTTGCTATTTACCACCTCCTATCAAATAGAAGGAAGAATGCTAGCCTGATGTGAAGTACTGAAGTACCGCTGTGAAGTCGTCCTTTTGTACACAGTGAAGATGTGTTGTTCCCATTGTTAATAGAAAGCTGGTTGGCCGATGGCTAGGTGGAATTTTTGGAGCAGAGAGAATGCTGGAGAGAAGAAGGGCGAGGTCTGAGGAGATGCCAAGAAATGACGTGAGACACAGACAGAACAGGAAGGGAAGTGTGCATGTGAGGTAAATGGGCCTAGGGCAGCTCATAGATAAATAGAAATGGGCTAATTGAAACTATAAGAGCTAGCTAAAAGTAAGCCTAAGCTATCGACTGAGCATTTATAAGTAATATTAAATCTCTCTGTGGTTATGTGGGAACTGGCTGGCGGGACAGAAAAGTCCACCTCCACTGTACCTGAAAGACAAAGGGGAAGAGAGGCCGAGGCAAAGACCCAAGGATAGAGCAATAGAGAGGAGGAAGAACATCAGAAGAGGGAGACGAAAGAATCTCTGTCGCACCGGTGTGGTCCTCTCTGCCTTTACTCAAATGTGTGCAAGGCCATCCTCATCTGTACTCATCTTTATTCTAGACACCTCCATGTGTCTTTTCCTGGGACAATGAATTCTAGAGTTGCCTGGCAATTTGGAATGGCCATACCATTTTCCTATGTCTGGTGAGAACGATGCCTAGTCCGAGATGTGCTGGCTGAGCAGGCTGAAGCCACCACATGAGGGCAACAGGACCGGACAGAATGAGCAAGTTATGGACTCCTCGAGAACCCAGAAGGAACTCAAGTAAAGATGGTAGGTATAGAGTCTGCTCAGAGCAGGGATAAGGGCAAGACCATGCTAGCAACTGTACTCTTCTTGAAAAATCAATATCTAAACTACAAACATGATCATCACTCATGGTTTGAATGGATTCTCTCCACACCACCACAACCACGACAAAATTCTTATATTGGGACTGTAATTCCTTTGTGTGGCTGTGTTAAGAGAGGGGCACGGTGAGAGGTCTTTAGGTCATTAATCGGCCAGAGCCCTCTTGGATGAAATGATCAAGGTTCTCAGATACTCTGCTATGGCCACTGTGAATGAGTATTAAGGAAATTTGAACATCCATAGCTGATTGGCTCAAAATTAAGAATGCAGTCTATAGCCGGACGATTGAGGGGTGTGTGATTACACAGCTACTATGTCCTTTGAAGACATAAACTAGACTTTGCGGGCCTTGAATACTGTGGTTTGAATGTGTAGACCAATGAACTAGGACCAACAGTTTTATGTAAATACATGTAAATATTGGGCAAGGCTGACAGGGCTTGAAGTGTCTCTCATTTGCATAAACAGCTGGAGGGAGAGCCTCCTTGGGAAGTTACTTTATGTAAACTAGTTTCTTTCTTTGATCTCTCTGTGCCCAATTTTATTTTCCAATGCAATGAGGAAACTGTATTTTCTTTTTTAAACAAAGCCTCCCATTTTCTCTTGAACTATTTTTAAGTGAACTTTGGTTGATGAAACAGAAAAGAGACCAATAAACTACTACCAAATGGACATTATTCCACAATTAGAAACACCTACACAAATACCCTTTGGATAAAATCTAGTCTTTGACATGATCATAATTGGTTGCCTATATGGGTAAATCCCGTTAATGAAGACTCAAATGGTCATAATGGCGGGACTTTAATTTGGACTCACAGAGTGGATTTATAGGTTTGGGCTCTTCCTCTTACTGGCCCCTTCCCAGGATCTGGTATTTCCTGAAAACAGATGGCTTTGGTTGTGAAGAAAATTACACAGTTAAAGGTTTTCTGCCACTCCCCCCCCCATTGTTTACAAATGTCTACCAGAATAATATTGGAAGGAGAGAAAAAAGAAAGAAAGAGAAGTTTTGGGGTTTTTTTTGTTGTTGTTTTTTTTTTGTTTTTTTTTGTTTTTTACAAAGAAGAGAATTTGCCTCTGGTCATGCCTAACTCAAGTGTCCTGCATTATTTATTCTGCAGTGTGGTTAAGCAGACAAGAAATACCTCGTGACATGTTTTCAGCAATGGTATGGAGCATCTGTTTCGCCACTCACTCTGCCAAGTGCAATGCTAGATTCTTTCTATGGATAATCTCATGTGTTCATCACAACTACCCAGTAACACAAGAACCACAATTCTTATCCATCCTAATGAAACTGAGGCTTCAAAGCAACTTGCCCAGATCATACAGCAAATAAGTGTTTGCGGCAGAATTTGAATTCAGGTAGTGAGACAGTAGGAGCCTTACTGGCTTAAACTATTCTTATTTAATTTATGTAAAAACCTCTACAAGTTTTTTACTTACCTTTTGCAGATGAGATAACTGGTTTAGACTAGTTAATTGGCCTGAGGTTGTAGCTATGACATAATGCAGCTGAAAATCACGTCTGGTGTTACTGGGCCCTCAAGCCTTGTTTTTCCCATTAAACAGATGATGCATTAGTTTTCCTCCTCCCAAAGGCCGCTTTAAAAACAGAAGGGAAGTCGAATTGACGCTCAGCCGGAGTCATTTAACAACAGCTGGCTGATCCCTCCCGCCAACCTCTGACTTCCAGGAAGACTCCAGGGTCTGTGTTTTTTTGTCTCTCCCTGCAAAGTCTCTGGGATGGCACTGGACACAGGTTAGATAATCAGGGCTCATTTTCTGAGAGGGATAAAAACATGGAACACACACTGAGAGGTTCAGGGGGCGCCAGCCGACAGCTGTGCAGGATCTGGATGTCAGAATAGGGAAGGAGAGATCTTCAATGTGCAAGTCTTTTCTGGGCTGCTTAAGGGCTGTTACTCCAAGGGTTTGCTGTATTCTCTACCGTTTAGAATGGGCACTATCCAAACTTGATGAAGTTCTTGCAACTTCAGAGTTAGAGTGTTGTGCCCAAATCCATGGGTCCCCACAAAAGCCAACAAAGGAGACCGAGTCCCATATGTAAAAGCAAAGAGCCTTTATTTTTATCAAGTTTGCAAACTGTCTCTCCGCCTGTCCAACGTCTTAGAATATCCGGAGAGCCCCGAGCTCAATTAGAATTGGGTTTTTATAGTAGTAAAGGTGGAAATGAGGGGTCTCTGAGGTTCAGGACCCCTGATTGGCTGACATTTGTCTAGAGGTGTCCTGGTGAAGTGCGCTGGCAGGTGATCCCATCTACAATGGTTGGAATGTTAGGCATTTCCTTTGAATGGTCTGCTCTTGGGTTGGGGGTCAGGTAATCTCGGCCTGCCAGGCATTGTCTCAGGCCAGACTTCATTTAAATTTATTGATGGCCAGAGTCCCAGGTGATAATGGTTGGAAGTAAAGAACTTCCTTTGGGTGAGCTGCCCAGACTTAGCTTTCATGGCTGCCCCCCCCCCCCACAAGAGCCGATCCTCTCTCTCTCTCAATACACATACATTGTGTAAAGGGCTAATGACCCCAAAGTCTAGTGTGGACTAAGGAACCAACGTGTGCAGGCCTAGGATCCAGGGAGTCCTAGATAAGGGAGTCTAAAGGATAGTGTGACTTCCTGAACTAAGCAGATCATAAAAAAGGCCAACATACCCACCTGCATTGGTACCCACAGCTCTGAGACTGCACAAGGCCCACCTTCCACCCTATAGCCTCCCACTCCCTGGGCAACGTGCTCCCCGACTCCGTTCCCCAGGGGAGGCTGATGTGATGCCCTTTATTGTTCTGATCACAGGGCAATCTGCTCCTGTTGAGGTCAGGTTGTTCCTTCTTTTATTTTTATTCTTTTCCTTCCCGTTGCCTCCACCCACTGCACTCTTAACAGTGTACTTTTAACTGTTATCTTAGGATGAGGAGTCACGGGACTATTCGGAGCAAACATTAGTGAAGTAGTCTCAAAACTGACCATCTCAGCCAGGGAGTTGGTCAACCAAGGAAAACCTGGATTTTGGATTTGAAATACAAGAAAGACTTTCTTATGTGTTATTTATTTATCTAGCTTGATGATCTGGCCTCAAAGTGGTGGTTCTCCTGCCTAAGTCTTGCTAGGATTGAAGGCATGCACCCCTATGCCTGACACGGTATCTGTTAGTTTCCACCTAGGCAGCAACCTGCCTCCACCACCAAAGCAATTAAGTTACGTCATCACTGGCCACCAGGCGCCTTCCCACCTCAGCTATGCGACCTGTGCACCCCTTAAAAGGGGCCGGCCAGGCACAACGGACCCTCTTGCCTCTTGTTCCGCTTGCCTCACTTCTTCCTCGTGTCTCTTCCCTGTCCACACTGTCTCCCTGCCCGTCTGTCTCTCTGTTTCTCTCATGCCCATACTCTGAGCTGGCCTCTTCTTCTTTCACTTTCCTCCTCCCTCAAAAAACTTCTTACATGAACTCTGTTTGCTTAGTGACATACTTGGACAGAGCCCGCCAAAAGGTACCCACTTCCTTTTTCTTTTTTATCCTCTCACTATCTTTAATACGAGTAACTACTTTGGCAATATAAACAGTTAATGCTAATTTATTTGTGTGTGGGGGAACATTTCTAAATAGGGGCTATGATTAAGATACTTCAGATGCTGCCTAGAACTCTTCAAAACACGTTTAGGGTGAAACACTGAGCAGCCAGTGTTTGTTTCAAATCTGTTTAACTTCGGCCAAGAAGAGGAAGTGAGCAAGCCAGTTGACTGAGTGGAAAAGTGCACAGTATCAGGGCTCCGAGAGCTGGAGGTTCTGTTTCCTTTTTTCTGTTTTACAATGGAAAGGAAAGACAGACGCCACGGTGCAAGCCTCTAGCCAGGGTGGGCCGGGGTAGCTTTGAAAGCGTGTTATCAGAAGTTGCCGTGAGGAAATGCCCCTTATCACAGGTCACCTGCGCCAGCCAACGGCGGCCAGCCGGCTCCAATTGTCTTCCCCTGAAAAGCACGGGCGGGCGTTGTTCAGTGAGCTGGTCCTGGCAGGGCGAGCAGGAGGCGAAGAGAGCCGGTTTGGGTCAGAACAGTGCTGGCTGCCCTCAAGCTGGTTCTCATGGCAAGGCTCTGGTTCCCTACTTTGTTTTCTTTCTTTTTTTTTTCTTATTTATTTATTTATTTATTTATTTATTTTTGTTTATTTATTTATTTATTTATTAAAGATTTCCGTCTCTTCCCCGCCACCGCCTCCCATTTCCCTCCCCCTCTCCCAATCAAGTCCCCCTCCCTCCTCAGCCCGAAGAGCACTTAGGGTTCCCTGACCTGTGATTCTCGAGGTCCAAATCAGGAGCAGAAGGAGAGAGAGCACGAGCAAGGAACTAAGGACCACAAGGGGTGAACCCACATACTGAGACAATGGGGATGTTCTATTGGGAACTCACCAAGGCCAGCTGGCCTGGGCCTACTTTGTTTTCTGTTCCCCCTCAGGCTGTGGAGCCAGAACTCGGGAAACTGCTCACTTAAACATCTCTCTTGACATTTTCTCTAGCCTGTATTTTTTCCCTCTGAGGTCTTTCGAGCTGTGGATTGCTCACTCTTGTGTTCTGCGTTGCTGGTGGAACTCCAAGCATCTGCCCAGAAACTCTCTCAAACGGGAAGAAAGCCAAATGCTGACCTATGGGTGAAAATACAAACAATCGGGCCTAAAAAGGTTCATTTCTAGAGCTGAGAAGCTGGGAACACCAGATCAAAAGTTGGCAGTCGCGGGCGGAGAAACGGAGGCTCACTGGAGACCACCCAGGCACTGAGCTGATTGTTCTCTAAGCAAGGAAGCTAGAGAAAGCTGGACACCAAGTCCTGGCACCTGTGCCCTACAGTGTGGCTGAGCAGGGGAGCACAGAGGCCTCAACTGTAGCTCATAGGGCCAAGGGCTTTGGAGTGAAGCTGGAGATGCAAGGCTGGCTTTTATGGTCATTGGGCCGTGCCGAGAGGCATAGCTCAGCCAATTCAGACACCAGACCTTCCTCCCTAGAATGTGTATTCTTTAGTTTTTTACTTGATGAGTAATAATTATCATCCCATCCCTCTTTTTAACCACTGGCTTTTTATCCTCCATGGTTAATTTTCTTCATCCTGTTTTCTAGATTTTTTTTTCCTGGAGAGGTCCTGTTTTCCTCAGTATGTCCCCATCCCTCAGAAGAAGTCATTGTTCACCCTGTCAGCCGCTGTCTTCCGATTCTCTGACTTGAACAGGCTCCGACCCGTTATTCTACCAGGCCTTCCCTGGGCAGTCACTCTCACAACCGACAGGGGCGTATAACAAGGGTGTGGCACAAAGGAGGCCCTGAGCGTGTGACTTCCCCACTGAATGTGTGCTGTTGACATGGCCATGGTCATGTCAAGGACCTTAACCTCAGACTCAGAAAGAAATACCAAAGCTTTCCCTTCTGGTCCGAGTGTGGATGCTAACTGTATGCCGAAAGCTCCACCATCGCTTTCTGGCCCCAACCCAGGATGTTTACATCCTGAAGACCTCGATCCTACAGAGACTGGTCCTACTAATTAAACTTCCTGTCTCCCTGATCCAGCTGTACTCCATAAACCCTGCCTCCTTGTTTATTTGTATGTAATAGCCACACCTCCTTATTCAACTGTGTGCAGTAACCCTGCCTCCCAGTCCAATCTCTATAATAAACACAGTCTATTTAATAAACTTCTCCTTTGGGGAGGAGGAGGCTATGTTTTCTCCAGCAGAGGGCCCAGACCACCCAAACCCGGCTTCCTGTCCATGAGTCCATCTGTCTTCAGGTCTGTCCTTTGAGCTGTGCTGGACATGGAACTAGAATGCCACGGCCTAGCTGATAGAACGCTCCACCATGGTATTTCCCCTCTCCTGATTCTAGAGAAGGGGCTTTTCTGGCTCGACCCTGTAAGCTCAGAACCCAGTCACAACACTGGGAACAGCACTCCTCAAAGGGAAGTCTATCTGCCAGCCAGGCACTGGGCACTTGGGATCCCTTGTCCTGAGGAAGATAGAAGAGAAACACTAAGTTGTGAACTGTGGACATTCGTGGTCTTGGTCGTGTACCCAGCAATTTCGCTTCCCTGGTTCAGAAGGAGAAGCTTACTTCTTTATTCCTGTCTCTTCATCTCACAGCTGAGGGCATCTAAAGATTGACCAGATCCTTTATCCCCAAACCCACTGACACTTTTCTTGTTTGCCTTGCCCGGGACCTAATTCCTGTATATACTCATCTTATCCAGTGTGGGATCACAGAGGGGCTGCACCCGGCTGTAAAACATGCTAGACTTCATTTTGTAGAAATTTGCCAGCCTGGCATACATGTGATGAACATTAGGACAGTAAATGCTTCCTAGAGAAGTTTTAAAAATCCAGGCAACAACATATCTGCTTTAAGGCATCGCCAGCCACTTAGGCAGAGCACAGGCCCCATCAATTACACCTTGTATCATGGTCTTAGCAAGCAGGGTGTCTGGTGGTCCATCTCATCGAGAGCCACAAAACTCCCCACCCCCAGTTTCTGTTTCCTTAGCTTTATCCCTCCAGCTGGCTCCTCACCTCTCTTTAGTTGGGTCCACAATCCCTACTGAATAGGGATTATATTATCCCCACTGTAAGTAGGGTAGATATTATTCCAAGCACTGAGGGTGTCCAGAGAATGATAAAGTAGAACTCCAGAGCAGGCCATTTCTACAGACTTATAAGCATGTATAGAAAGTGTGGAGGCAGAGAAATAGCTCCCTAAAGATGCCTGTATCCTGATGTCTGGAACCAGAGCCTCTGTGGCTTTACATAGCAAAAAAGACTTTGTAGGTTGTTTAAATTCGGGGGTTTGAGGTTGTAGGATTGTTTATCTTGGATACCCTGGGTGGGCTTAATTTAGAAGAAGTCCTTATAAGGGCCTGAGTCAGAGAAACCCTTAGAAGGCATCTCCCCTTTTAACTACCGGCCTTTTTACCCTCCGTAGTTAATTTTCTTCATCCTAACTGTTTCTGTGATCAGGGGACATAAACCAACAGACAGACTCTAGAAAAGATACCAGAAGTAGCTTCTTCTTGAAGCATCTGGAGGGAACCAGACTGCTGCCCCATTTGGCACTTCTGGCCTCCAGGACTATAAGAATGAACTTATTGTTTAAGTTACTGAGTAAGTGGCAATACGTTATAGCCATGATAGGAAGCAAAAAGTATAAAGCAGGAAAAAGAAAATTGATCAGAGGCCTATCAATACAATCTAGATTTTTAAAAAGAAAAACTACAGGAGCTCAAAACCAAGTGTGGTCAGCTGGGATACAGGCAACTTCTGAATGTAAGTAGATTTCCCAGATGTCTCTGTGTGGTCCAGTGTGGTCATCTACTAGTCGCAGGAGTCTGTAAGGATGCCATGGATTCTTCAGCCATGTTCAAAACCTGGGATTTTATTTCATTATTTTTTTTATTACTTCCCAATCTGCTCTTTCTTCTGTCTTCCCACAGGAAACAACATCACCATGAATCTTCTACACAAGCTGGAAGCAGTGATCTTTTATGCACAGGCTGCCAGTGTTTTCTGCACTAGTGGGTGTGTGGTTGACCATCAGAACAAATTCATGATTGTTGTGATTTCTTCCAATGTAGTGTTTCCATTTGTTTTAAGCTAAACTCCTTGATAGAAATGCTTCAAATTTTTTTTCAAAAAGTGTTTCCAGGTCTAAATTTTGAAATTCTAGAATTAAAGTGTCTACCTAGACAAGCTAGAAGAGAAGTTACTTTGCACATGGTGGCATAAAACAATGGGGTGGCTTTTTAGAATATGTACAGGTCACTTCAAGGTCATAATTGAGACACCCACTTTTGGCCATCCAGAAGGAAAAATCCAATAAAAGATAAAAAATACATACTCCCTTCAGAAGAATATATATATATATATATATATATATATATATATATATATATCCCCAATTACTGCTCTAGAATATACAACTTCCCTCTATAATACTCTTTCACTGTTGAATGGTATCATACATTGATCTAGCCTTGGGCCCTGGAGATTTGTCTAAGACCAGTGGATGCCTGAAGCTGAAGACAGTATCAGCCTCAGTCCGTTCTGCCTTTGTCTATGCATACGTACCTACGATAAAGCTCATAAATCAGGCAAAGTGAGGTTAACAGCAAACATAACTGGGATAACTGGAACAATATTCCTGCAATGATTAATCTTCATTATCATCTCGACTAGGCTTAGAACCATGTAGGAAGTGGTTAGACCACAATTCTGGGCATGTCTGTGAGGGCAGAACCAGCACAGATTAACCAAGGAGGGGATAGTGAATTTGAAGCTGAGCATCACCATCCCATGACCCAGGAGCCTACACTATGAAAAGGGAGAGAGAAATGAAGAAGAACACAGAGGGACTACATTCCTCCTCTTCTGCTTCCTGCTAGGCTATGAAGGGAGCAACTTCCCCACTGTGGTGTCCTGCCCAATAGGTGGAACAGAAGAACTGCAGACTGAACCCTCTGAGACTGTGAGCCTAAAGAACCCCTTTCTCCCTTAAATAGTTCTTGTTGGGTATTTGATTAGAGTGAGGACAATGTAATGGATATAATAATGTAGTTGATATTTGGTAACTATCTGATCTCTCAAAATATCTGTGTTTTTACTCATTCACTTAAGGAAGGTGATTAATGGCTTCAGATAGTTGACATGTCTGACTTGATAACATCAATATTTGATATTCGTGAACTTTATGGCCACTAATTATATCAAGATTTCCTAACATGAGTGTTGTGATACCATGACAGTTGATCTGACATCCAAGATGGCTACAGAGTGATAAATGGGAGGACGTTGTATACAGTGAGATGTTTTTGGGAAAAGACAGAATTCACATCTTGGTTAGGGTAGAGTAGGCTAGAGAGAGAGACAGAGCAAGATTTAATCAATCACACTATCCAGAATAACATGCTGTTGAAAATTTATTAACTGTATGCTTCTACAATTTTCCATCAGATAATTTGAGGCCATGGTTAACCTCTGGTCACTGAAACTACCAAGAGTGCAGTGTGGTACAGGAGAGCACTGTGCTGAAACCTTCAGTGTCTAGGGTGCAGATCACAGATTAAATCCAGCCCTCAGAGATTCGGCAGATGGGGAGGCATGAAAGGAGGATGTGGGACACAGCCTCACATAGCCCAGGCTGGCCTTGAAGTCCTGATCTTCCTGTCTCTACCCCCAGGAGATGGGGTTCCAGGCACACCATAGCTGTCTGGCATTTTCTTTGGAAATTTTATTGCATCTCAGTGTGGCCTGAAATTCAGCTCACTTGCAAGAAGTGTTCCCACAATTAGCACCAGATTGGAGGCGGCCTGGCCTTGTCACATATTTGGCATTGCTTGTTTCTTTTTGTTTGCAACAATTTCCCTGAGGAAATTTCATGAAACCAGTTACAACTCAAATGAGATCTTACTGTAAAAATAATTATGATAAAACATATTCTGGAAAGAAAACCAGGTTTTCAGTACATATTATTTTTCAGAATCAAATTTTTCATTCTAATATATTTTAGTGTGGAGACCTGAACGGAATTAGTTTCCACGATGAAGCCTATATCATTTTTAGGGCACTGGAGAAAATATCACAGAAAAAGTGAAATGTTAATTATAACTGATATTTCTATGGCCTACGATGCAGAAAAGCTGCCTTGGCTGCTGGAGCAGGCAGTACCTTCCGCCTCTTTTGTCTCTCAGCAAACTTCAGTTTCCTCAAAGGTTTTCTTTTTGTATTTTTTTTTTATTAAAAAATTTACTTTTCATTTTACATACCAACCCCAGTTCCTCCTCCCTCCCCTTTTCTCAACCCCCACCTTCTTCCCACTCTCCATCTACTCCTCCAAAAGGGTAAGGCCTTCTTGAGGAGTCAACAAAGTCTGGCATACCAACTCGAGGCAGGACCAAGTCTCCCTTCCCCAACTCCGGTATCAAGGCTGAGCAAGGTATCCTACCACAAGGGATGGGCTCAAAAAAGCCAATTCACGCACCTGGGGTAGGTACCTCTGCCAGCCTCCCCTCTCCCAAAAGATCAAGCCACAAAACTGTCACCCACATTCAGTCCCTTGGAGTTTCTTATTGACCTTAATTTCTGAACTGGAGGAGGTCTGTGATTTTAAAATCAGGCCCTTTCTGATATTAAAATTCTACAACTATCTTTGGAAATAAGAGCTCGTGGGAGCAAGAGAACTGCTGGGAGAAATGGTTCTGGCAGCCTTGAACCCAAGGCTGCGTGGACCCGTGAGGGCTAAGGCGACAACTATTAGTGAATAGAAGCAGGGCTCCTTGAGGCTCTGTGATGTCTTCAGGAATTACCTTTGGAGTCTCGAAAGCCATGAGTTTGGTCTATTTCCCTCTAAGTACAGGCATCAGAAGTTCGTAATTCAAACGCCGCCAGTTTCCAGACAGGATGGCTGGAACAAATCAATGAGGTCTTGATGTTTGTAAACCAGGGATAAGCCTTAGCATATCACTCCTGGACTACATCACAAGACCTGTATCAAAAAATAAGTCAATGAAAATTCTGCTATAGTTTGAAAGTTGACTACATGTTAAGATTGTGGCACCTGGTCCATAAACTGTATTAGGAGGTGGTAAAACCAATTAGGTCACTGGAACATTCTCAGGAGGGAATACTAAGAACCCTTGCCCAGATCTGCCCTTGCTCCCCCATCTTGCTTCCTAGATACCGTGATGTATGTAGGTTGCTGTGCAGTGCATCCAAGCGTATGCTGCTTGAACACAGGGCTCAAAGTGACAGGAGTGTTGTGGTCTAACGTCAACTCCCAGGCTCAGGAATGTGAACACTCAGGAATGTCCCCAGCTGGTGGAGCTGTATGGGGAGGGTTGCACAATCTTCAGGAGGAAGCATCTACAAGAGGACGTGGGTCACATGGGCGTGCCTCTATCTTCACAGGCTGGCTCTACTTCCTGTGCACGCCCTGCTTCCTGACTGCAGATGCAATGTCCCCAGCTGGCCTCTTGCTTGTTCCTGCTGCCATGCCTTCTATGACATCTTGGAATGTCTCCAAACTGTACACTTGAGGAGATGCTCTGTCACAGCTGTGATAAGTGTAACTAAGCAAGAGCCACGCATGCACAGGCTGAAATCCTAGAAACCATAATCTAAAAGAAATCTTCCCATTCTCAAAGTAGATCATTTGGTAGAGAGTTTTCTGAGTATTCATCAGGCCTTGAGTTTAATCCCCTTCACAACATAAACCAGGGGTGGTAATGCTTACCTTTAAATCCTAGCACTAGGAACTAGAGACAGAAGGATCAGAAGTTCAAGGTCAACCTTAGCCACGCGTGACTTTCCAGGTTATCCTAGGCTACTTTAAAAACTATCTAAAACAAAAACAACTACATAAAATGAAGCTCAATGGAAAGAAAAAATTGATTGTCTCACGAATTTTTATAGCTTGTAGAACGCTGACTAAGCAAACCTCGGCACAGTTTACATTGGTACTACACGTTAACATGTATGTCACATGAACAACATACAACACGGCTGTCTATGTTTTAGGATTTCATATAAACGTAACACACGTGGAAATCCTTCTTCAACCTGCAAAGTTTTGGCCCACATTCTAGGTTTTTGTCTACTGGTTCGTTTGGGCTTTGTCACCTACCAATCACAAGACAAATTTCACAGCTGCGGCAGCCAGTCCCATGAAGTGCTGCAAGCAAGAGACTAGGCTGTGGAGAAAGACATTTCCATTACTCTGAGAGGGAACAGTCTGCTTCTGTAGGCAGAGCTAGGACGGAGACACACTTGCAGATAAAGTGTCTTCCCGTCTACCTTTGGAGACTCACAGTCCTAGGAACAAGAAGTTCCTAATCAAGTCTCCTTTACAGCACGCTTGCCAAAGCAGCTTTTCTTACTGCACCTCAGTGTGGAGGAAACAGGAAAGCAAATTCCTGCTGAAAAAGTATAATGAGCTAATCATGATCATTGTAAGCAGATGCCAATCCTGTGCTGAGCCTGAGCACACTTGTTCTGTCATTTTAGGGGTTTGGTAAATGAGGGAGAAGAGTAAAGGTCTAAACTTTGGGCAGCCAGCGCTGAGTCTTTGGTTTTCTACAGAGGTTGGACCAACTTGACACTCCCAAGCAGAGTACAGAATACCTGTTGTGCCATAATCTGTCGCCCCATGGTAATATGAAGCCTGTTTTGTTTTTATCAAAATGATAGGTATGCAATGATTGTTTTCTGGCAAGTTGGAGATTCTGTTCTATTGGCCTTTAATTAACTTGGATTTTATTTCTGTCTGCAGCATTCAGACAAGAGTCAACTGCTCCCCCTTTTCCTCACAGAGTAACTAGCTGTCCCAGCATCGTTTATAAATGAACAGTCTTTCTTAACCAGCAAGAGGTGGGTAGGGAATGTGGGGGAGGACAGAGGGGGCTGAGGGTGAATATCGCAAAGTAAAACCACACACGTGTAGAAGAATGACACAATAAAACCCTGTGCATGTGACATCATCCTTATCTCCTGTCACATGTCAGGCTTTGAGAGAGGGAGGAATAAAAGAAAGAGGAGAGAAGAGAAGAGAGGGGAGGAGGGAGAAGGGAGGGGAGGATACAAGAGAGGGAGGACAGAATGGGAGGGGAAGAGAGGAGAGGAAAGGAGAAGAGGAGAGGGGAGGGCAGGACAGAGGAGGGGAGGGGAGGGGAGAAAAGAGGAGGGGAGGGGAGAGGGTGGAGCTGTTCCTGTGATGTGGGAGTGATTTCTTATTAATAAAGAAACTGCCTAGGCCCATTTCATAGGCCAGCCCTTAAGTAGG
>NC_022034.1:31729324-31731365 GCF_000317375.1 Microtus ochrogaster | reverse complement strand
AATAAGAGGCTGAAACTAATGGGTCAGGCAGTGATTAAAAGAATACAGTTTCCGTGTAATTATTTCGGGGCATAAGCTAAGCTAGCCGTGTGGGCGGCTGGGTGCCTGGGGACACAGCCCTCGCTGCTCTTATTTCAACATTCCTGGCTATTTCCTGTTGTCTCTCTGTGCTCACTAGCACACGTTAGACCTGGCTTTAGGGTGGCTTCTGACATGCAAGAGGATGAGACTCCCCATTCTTCCTATTTTCAGAATGCAATACCTTTCTCGGTTTCCTGTTTGTCCGTGGGGATCTCAATGAGCTTGTCAAAAGTCTTCTGGGGAAATTTTTTGAAGCTCTAGTAGATATTAGGCCTCTTGGGGAGCTTATGGGGCTGTATCTTTTGGTCACTGAGCACCATACACCTACTGACATCCCTTCTAGGGTTCTACTTACAGCTCCAGACACTTCGCAGTATGGCCTACTCATATGTTTTTCTAACTTGTAGATGTCCTAAATGGTTTCTTAAAACACATTTTGTGTGTTTAATGCATACGAATGCCATTGAGTTTTATAAACTGTTTCATATTGACTCTGTGAAACTCTTCAATTCATCCTGTTAATTTCTAAGTACTCCTGCCTACAGATAATATGAACTTTCCCTTCCTTCCCAAGCCTTCCATTGTATTTACTCAAATTTAAGATATTCCTTTTGTTAAATGTTACGGTGTGGACACATTTATTAAAATACAAAAACCTTATTTTCCTTGTTAACCCTTCACCACCCAGCTCCTCTAGTGCTTTAACAGAGCTGGCTGATGCCCTGCCTCGGCCTAGGAGAGGAGCCCCGACACTTCTCTGTGGTCGAGGCGTTTACACTTGTGCATCTGTGCTCCTAGGTGGGACGGGTCTGCACTGAAGCCATCTCCTATTCTCCTTGACTGTTTCTGTCAGCTGGCTCTTCTCATCGTTTGCAAGGTTTATCCAAACTAATGTCAACCCAATAAATGCGGCAATGGATGCTCTCAACTTTTCTGTTCAAATTACCTTCCAAACAGACCTTTGACAACACTATCATAGTTCAGAAGTTCTTTTCAGTTGTTTTTGATATCAGGTCTTCAAAGAATTCTTCGGTCTAGCCCCTCGGGCCTCTATGATGTACTGTGAAGGAAACAGGAGGGTGTGCAGTAATGAACACGGCACTGTTGTGTCGCTTCGGAATGAGACTGTATCTGAAAGCAGGGACTTAAAGAGGTGATGAAGATGATGAAATGAGCCAGTGCAGTGAGCCTGATCCAGTCTGACTGGTACTCTCTGAAGAAGAAGTTAGTAGGACAGGGAATACAAAAGAGAACACTACGTAAAGCCACAGAGAATGGTGGCTGATTCCAAGTCAAAGAGGCAGGCTGCCAGGAGAAACCAACTTGGCATACCTTCAGCTTGGATTTCTAAGGCCCCCAGAACTATGCTGAGGTCTGTGGCACTTATTATAACACACATAGAAGCGTGCTTACCACAGCAGGAACTTACGTTCAATAAGGAGCAAAGCACACACAAAAATAATCAAATTACAGTGCAGTGGTGAGCACTGTTAGCCATCACTTCAGATAGGGCACAGGAGGAGAATTTAATGACTGAGAGATGAGGAATCTTAGCTGTATGCAGGGGATAGGTAGAACCTTCTTATGGATGAGAGACGGGGGTGGAGGGGTCCAGAAGAGAGCGAAACACAAAAAAACCAAGAGGAAAGAAAGGTTTGTCAGCAGAAAACAATGCCATATAAGGTGTTTTGTCTGGGTTTAGCAGAAGCCCCAGAATGAATCAAGGGGCCCAACAAGTACTTATTTGTTCAAAGTGAAGTTGTACTGCACGCTCATAGGCTTTTCAAAGGAAATGGCAAAACAGTTTGCAACAGTTGGCCCTTTAAACAATTGCAGGGTATACAAAAGATTAAAACGTATGACAAGATAGTATGTGAACAAAAATTGAGTTACTTGAGTTACTTGACAGGTAACCTCTCTCTCTCTCTCTCTCTCTCTCTCTCTCTCTCTCTCTCTCTCT
>NC_022034.1:31712748-31729224 GCF_000317375.1 Microtus ochrogaster | reverse complement strand
TCCATGCATGTACACTTGCAGTATGTGTGTGTGTTCATGTTCTTTAAGGGTATCTCTCAGAGATCAGGATTGTGTGGGGACAAAAGGCAGCTGTGGGAAGGTTGGCTGGAAAATCCAGAAATCTGCGAGTGGATGGTTACGGTGGGAATGGAGCTTGGGGGAACAAGGCATGCTTCAGAACCTTTTCGAGGACCACACAGCTGCAAGGCTGCCTGCCCAGGAGGTTTACTAAGAGTGACTGGTACTTTACCTACAGAAACGAGGAGAGGATCTTTGTCTTCCATGAATGAGCCCATGTGTCATGTGATTTTCCCCAGTCTTCACTGAGGGAAGAAGAAAGGGCTGAGACCAGGTTGAAGAGCTGTGGGTGGGAAGAAAAGGATGCCTTCTGATGATGCCCTGAGCAGTGATCACTTAACAATGATGATAAAGTTGGCTAGAGAGGAAAAGCTTGGGGCACGCTGTAAGGCAGCTGGAGGCTGAGCTGATGCAGAACTGAGCTTCAATCAACTACCCCAAATGAGCTACAGCCCAAAGTACCAACCCATATGACTTCTGGCTGTCCACTGCTACACTGTATTGGCCTGGTGAAATTGCCTGTTCTGCCCTTGCCTCAACATACCACACCCAACAACTCCTTCTAAGGCTAGAAAGTGGTAGCAGGCGGGGAGGAGCTCTGTTTTGGTGGGTAAAGGCACACACTGACAAACCCCATAACCTGAGTTTGCTCCCAGGACTGACATGGTGGGAGAAAAGAATCAATGTCTATTAACAACATTAAGTTGTCCCCTGACCTCCAAATCAGTGCTATGGTATGCGTGCCCCTCCCCTACCAGAAAATAAATAAATAAATACGTAAGTGACTAAATAATGCAGTCTCAAAACAATAAAAAGGAGAATAAAGCCTGGAACCCCTGACCCATTCCTGGAATTTCCCTCCTTAAATCACAAATAATCTTCCTCTTCATTAAAACTTGCTCATAAAAATAGGAATCAAAGAATCCCACCAGCGCCTCTCACAGTTGTCAAATGAGGACTCATTCCCGAGTTTGCACCTATTGAAAACTCCCTCCCAAATCCTTGCTTTATCCTGTTTTTCGGTTCTTTCTTGGGTGTACATGAGACCCTGGAAACACTTGGGAGAGATTTCCGTGTGTCCTCTCTATCTTCAAAGCCTCCTCCGGCTTTGCCTGTCAGTATGGTTACGACAGCTTACCTTGCCACACAGAGCAAAACAGGACGTCAGGAAATGTGAATTAGGGGTCGTGAGGCTCTGTAACCACGTGTATGTCATTCGGAATTTAGTCTGAGGTCACGGGAAGAAGGTGGGCGACGGAGTGAAACGCTCGGAGCTTCTGCAACCTTGGTGATGAGGCAGATGAGCTCAGCTGAGGAAGAACACAACAGCCCCACCATTTTCCTGCCCGAGGTTCCAACCCCAAGACCCTGGGACACACACATGACCTTCTGAACTTATGTGCTGAGGCTGTAATCTAAGCGTGTATTCAGGGTGTTTTCTCCCAGTAACAGCAAAAGTGCTTTCTCTCCAATTAGCTACGTTGAGGCTTTACTCAAAGTCCAAAATAGAACCTCAGTTTTGTCCAAAGTGAACAGGGTGTTACAAAACACTACATATTTTAGATACATTTATATTTTTTGTGTATGTATATATGTTAGCAGTCAGGCATTATGCTGGCCTGCACCCTGTCACTTGGCAAGATGCCCTTGTCAGCATTCAGACAAATACCTAGCCAGCCCCAGGGTCTTATAGCGCTTGTTGGTATTAAGGCAATTACTTAGTCAGCCCAGGGCTCTATGGCCCTACATCTTTTTGTATATGCCTTGTGTTGGTGTGTTAAGGCTCAATATGCGTGCGCAAAAGGCCCCTTTAAGAGATAAGCTCTGCCCATTTCCTCTTCTCCCACTACTTCTCTGAAGAAGCAGGCTGGCCTTTGAGTCTCTCTCTCTTTCTCCTCTCTCTCTCTCTCTCTGTCTCTCTCTCTCTCTCTGTCTCTCTGTCTCTCTCTGTCTCTCTGTCTCTCTCTGTCTCTCTGTCTCTCTCTGTTTCTCTCTCTCCTGCTTCTGCCTCCTGGTCGACCATCCCGACTCCCTCTTTTTCTCCCCTACCAATATGTTCTATGTCGTGATTTGTTCTCAGTGCAGCCGCTAAACTACAACAATATGCTTTAGGAAACTAAACAAGAGCAAAGGGATAATTAGCCCAAACTTACAACCTCTGGGAAGAGGTGGGGAGGGTGTTTCTGCTGGGGGCTTTGCTCGAGATGGACTGAGTCTGAGTGAAATGGGAGGTTAGCAGACAATTGTACTGGCACAGGTTGAGGCATTTAGGTCCAAGCAGAAGACTTAACCTTTGAGATAAACGGACGGATAATTTATCTCACAGAAGCAGTGGCAGAAAGAGTGTGTTTAAAGACTGCAAGCAGAAGGGAGAAAATAGAAATGCATGAATGAGTCATTGCAGGGCTGAACTCCATTCAGTTGCTCAGAGTCCAAACGGGGAGGGGGCGCTGTCTCAGCGTTCAGTGTCTGGAATATGGTTGTTGTGCAATAAGTTTGTGTTGAATGAATGGAGAATAAGGGGGGGGGGAGGTGTTAGAATAAGCACTCTTGGCCATTTGCTGGGATGTAAACATGAGAGAATAGCTCAATCAAAAAGGACCCGGCTGAATGGGTTCAGCGGAATCCACCGTGTAAAGGTGACTGGCAGCCCGCACATTCCAGAGCAGGGTGCAAAAGATGATCTTGGGAAGCAAGGAGTGAAAAGCAGGCGTCCATTCTAGGATGCTCGTGAAAGCATGAATTAAATAGCCAGGCACAGACCTGGGCAACTGAAAGGGAAATGGAGCCAGGACGGGGATGCTTTAGGAGCAAACAGGAGGACCAAGAGAAACTTGCTGCTGGCTGTCTTATCATCAAAGAAAACAAAACTCTATTTCTTGACTTCAGTTGCAGCTACTGCCCGTTTCTCTGAAGCGTTTATCTAATTATTCTTTACCAATACAGATACTGGAGTAAGAACCTGAATGATCAGAGAAGCAACCAGTGATGACCTTTCTCTCTCATTCCTCCATTCAAAAAAGGCCAAGATCCTCTCCAAGCCCCACCCTACTACTTCCTGCCTATCTGTCTTCAGTCCTCCAAAACCTCTATGGCTAATTATGGTTAGCTAATAACTAGTTGTGTCTTCTGATTCAAAGCAAACTTTATTGTCGGTACGCAATCAAAATATCACACGACTTTCTCTGCTGTTTTTTTGCAGCAGACACCTGTGAAAGAGTGTTCCTCCTACTATTTTGACATTCCCTCCTCCCATGCTCTCCAAAACTCACCCCATCTCTTCTCTACAAGTTCCCTGAAAAGACTCTGGGCAAGGACACCACTGCCTCTCAGTTTGTTCAGTGTAATGGTCAAGTCTCAATTCTCATGCTCACAGATCTGTCAGTAGTTTTAGAAACGTTAGCAAAGTAAATGATTTTCTCATACAAGCTAGAGTCAGGGTCCCCTACCTTCTTCTCTAATCTTCACTGGCTGGTCATTTGTCCTTCTTCTTTGCTGGTTCTTCTTCTTCTCTTGGATCTGTTAACCTTGGAGTGTCTCAGGGCCAAATCCTTGAGCATTTTTCTTCACTATGTGTACACACTTTTGTCCCATGCTATCCATGGCTCATAAGTGCATTTATCAAGATCAGAAATCCCTTCTGACATTCACACTCACAGGTGGATCTCCTACTCAACAAGATTGGCATTTCAAAATGAACTTCTGATTGTCCTACTCACACTATTCCACTACCTTTACATCTTCTTCACCCAGAGTTTTCTACTTCTCAGCTACAGGCAAGTCTCCTAATCCATGTGTTGAAGCTAAATATATTTAGTGACAACCTCGATTGCCTTCACTGATACTTCAAATTCTAGTATCGGTTGTTACCTGCTGTTGGCTTCAAAACCACCTGGAATCCAACCAATCCTCACTACATCCATTGCCTTTATACTGATCCATCACATCCTGTCTAGACAATGGAACAGGACAATTAGACTAGCTTTCTACCATGACGTCTTGCTTCGGCCATCAACTCTCCCTACTCCATCTAGCTCAATATAGTAATCAAAATGTTACTTTCCCAAGGAAGTCACACCTTGATTCTCATCTATTCCTATAACTCTGGTAGCGTGCCACCCCTCCCAGTCAAGGCTGAGCTTCTCTCCATGTTTACCACTCATTCTTAACCTCAGTTTCTCCACTCTTGTCTACCACACTCTTTGCTGTTCCTAAGACACACGAGGCTCAATGCTGACATGGAACCTTTGCAATAACGTCGTGGCTGCAAATGCTCTTTGCCTGGAGCCGACAAGGCTAAACATTCTGTCTCATCTTTGCCCAAATGTCAATGATCACACCAGGATTGTTGAAGTGCTAAATGATTTCCAGCTGCATATCTGGTGGAAAAAGCCATTTTTTCTGATATTTGCCGATTTCCACGGTGTAAATGTTTACCAATTTTGAAGCTACCTAGGAAACATCACCAAACTGATGCTGTTGGACATGCAGTTGGGAAGAAATGGCACAGTCATCTCTCAGTAGCTGTTGCAAACCAGCCACAGCCTGCCATTCACAGCAGCACAGAGCCAGCGTCCAAATCCCTCCTAACACGCCATCATTCCCAGAGCCTCTATCACTTCTCATGTACCAGGTCATTTCCTGTGTGATCTGTGACTATTGTCCACCTCTCTCCCATACACACTCCTAGGGACATTTTTGCGTTGGTCGCTGGCATGTTGTGAGAACAGAGCTGGCACAGAGCAGGTGCTCCACATGTCACCATTCATGTAATAGATGGGTTTTCCTACAAGGCTGATATCATGAAGATAGAGGACCAGTGACAAAACAGGAGAATTAGCCGGTGGAGCAGACACTGAATCTCATTTCAGCAGCAGCCTCCAGTATTTTTTTTTTATTTAAAAGATTTGTTTATTATATATACAGTGTTCTGTCTGCATATATGCCTGCAGGCCAGAAGAGGGCACCAGATCTCATTATGAATGGCTGTGAGCCACCATGTGGTTGCTGGGAATTGAACTCAGGACCTCTGGAAGAGCAGCCAGTGCTCTTAACCTCTGAACCATCTCTCCAGCCCCCAGCCTCTAATCTTTAAAGGCACATTTCGTGAAAATGATATCATTTGTTCTACATCTGCAAATAATATTGTTTGTTAACAATTGGTGTGGGAGGTCCTTCTTTTTATGTGTTGCTTGTATTGGTTAATGAGTAAAGAAATTGCCTTGGCTTGATAGGGGCAGAACTTAGGTAGGCGGGGAAGACAGAATTGAATTCTGGGAGGAAGAAAGCAGAGGGAGGAATGCCATGGAGCCGCCAGAGACAGACATGCTGAATCTTTCCTGGTAAGTCACTGCCATGTGGCGATATATAGATAAATAGAAATGGGTTAAATCGAGATGTGAGAGTTAGCCAATAAGAAGCAAGAACTAATGGTCCAAGCAGTGATTTAATTAATACAATTCCTGTGTGGTTATTTCGGGGCTAAGCTAGCTGGGCAGCTGGGATGAACAAGCAGCCCCTCTTTGCAACAAATAATATACATTTATATTGAGTATTTTCCTTTCCACGTATTGCAGCTACTGTTTGAATTCAGGGGGAAAGGGTGAAGAGCAATGCAGCTGTGAAGAGCAATGCAGCTGTGAGTATTTAATTCCCTGCACTAGAAGCTTGCATTTGTCCAGGTGTGGTGGCACGCGCATGCATCCCCAGCACAAAGGTGGCAGAGGCAAAGACCACCGTGAGTCTGAAGCCAGTCAGACCTTGTCCCAACAGAACAGAAGAAATATACAGCAGCAAAACAAACCACATCCAATGTGAACTTCCAAACTGGAAATACAAGGAAGCCCAAATACAGGGAAATAGAAGCGCCAATTCCTTGATTCATGGTAGGCACAACCCTCTGCTCCATCAGAAGCACAGTGGATTCTGCACCCCGGAATCATGCTCCATGCTTTATGTCTTGGCTTTGAGAGAGCTCTGTTGTCTCGAGTGTGGACTATGATGGCATAATTGCTATCAGAGTGGTGGTTGCCGAGAATTCCCTCCCTGACTAGAATCACCCACACCGTAGTTAGGATTTCTGTTGCTGCAACAAAACACCAAGACCGAAAAACAACTTGGAGAGGAAATAGTTTTATTTGGCTTATATTTCCATTTCATTTTCATCACCAAAAGATGACAGGACAGGAACTCAAACAGGTCAGGAACCTGGAGACAGGTGCTGCTGCAGAGGCCACGGGAGGGAGCTGCTTACTAGCTTGCTTCCCAGGGCTTGCTCAGCCGTTTTTTTTTCCCCCAACATCCCAGGACCACCAACCTGGGGGTGGCCCCACCCACAATGGGCCAGGCCCTCCCAATCACTAACTAAGGAAATACCCCTCAGGTTTGCCCACAGCCCAGTCCTATGTAGGTGTCTTCTCAATTGAGGCTTCCTCCACTCTGGTGACTCTAGCTTGTGTCCTGGTTAAGGACACCTATCTATACACAAGGGAAGTCTTGGCTCTGCAGAGACTATCCTCCACCCTTGTCTCTGATGAACATTTCTTACTCCATGTTTTTGTTCTGGATGCTAACAGGCTTTTGGCCGCCACTTGAGACTGTGTGGCTCTGAACCACAGTGCAGTGCAGTGCAGCGCACAATGCCTCTATGCGCTCTATGCGCTACCAAAAAGTTCGCGAGCTGAGGGCAAGGTGCTGGAGTTTGAAACACACAAAGACACACAGAGACAGAGAGACAGAGACACGGACCTCTAGTCACTGGTAAGAAGCCCTTTATTCACTAGCACCATGGAAGCTTATATACCCAACAGTCAGGTGGGCCAACAGGCGAAAACCTTATCCTCTGATCCTCAAGGCCAAGGCAAAATGTGCTCGTGAAGCAGAGCTGGTAAACAACTTTGACACAGCTTTCAGTAACTCAAATCAGAAGGAAAGTATAGATCTCTAGCAGGGAAGAGCAGCTGGAGGCCAGGACTACAAATGGTCCCAACAGTGCAGAGGCTTTGCTCTGACTTCAGTTTTATTGGTAAGGCGAGGCTTCCTTGGCTAGCCACCATCCCACAACTTCATCAGAACATGGACCAAGAAGTAGACATGGCCGGATCAACCCAACCTAATTTTCTCATGTCCTTCCCTAGAAAAGTTAAGCCAGCCCCTTTAGGGGGCGGGTTTGCAAAGTCTTGAACGTGAGTTGTAGGGTTAAGCCAGCCCCTTTAGGGGGCGGGTTTGCCTCGGGCGAATGTATACTGATAAATCGGGCGCGCGGGAGGCGGCTCGTCCCTTTTCCTGCTTCCTGTGCTACGTGGGAACCTCGGTTCTGTAAGTTTATTTAGCCATTAAAGCTGTATATATTTCTTCACTATCTGTCTGCATTTATTTACGCCGCTACAGTGAGTGGTCCATTTGCTCTGCAGTGTTCACTTGATTGCCTTGTTCTGTCAGATGCTCAGAGAAACTAGCTTGGAAGTCAGGAAGCTAGTAATAAACAACCAATAAAAGTAAGTTGTAATGAATGCTGAGAACTACCAAGAAAGTGGGAGGAGGGAGAATGTGATGGCGTAAAGATGATGAGCAGGGCTCCAGCTTGTGTCCTTGCACTTAAGTGTAACATGCATCTGGAAAGCAAGAATGCAGCAATTGCCTAGTATGAGAAAACCCTACTGTGTACATTTCAGGTTTCCATTCACAGCTACAGGCAAAGGAGAAGACAGGATTAGTAGTGAGAAGAAAGTACAGTGTATATTATTAAATTAGGATGAACCAAAGGAGACTATACATGCAAAGGGGGGGGGTTACGTCTAGACGAACCACAGCGTCAGGTCAGGCGTTCTGATGACTTTGTCTCCCTTCTGTTTTCTGGTGCCAAAGCATTGATAATGGTGTCACTGTGCCATCTGCCTTTGTGAAATAGCAAGAGGGTGGCAGCATCTTTCCTGCCTGGGTAGCTTTCTGGCTTGTGTCATCATGCTTTATAACTCATGGGTTATTTACATAGAGGGATGGCACCGGGCTGTGTATGTAGTAGAGAAGTCATATTTTCTAGCGTATGTCAATTTCCACAGTGAAAATATTCAGCAACTTTTGAAGCCACCTAGGAAATGCCACCAAACTGAAGCTCTTGAACATGCAGTTGGGAAGAAATGGCAGTTATCTTTCAGTAGCTGTTGCAAACCAGCCACAGCCTGCCATTCACAGCAGCACAGAGCCAGCGACCAAATCCCTCTCTCTTAATACACTCTATCATTCCCAGAGCCACTTCTCACGTACCAGGTCATTTCCTGTGTGATCTGTGACTATTGTCCACCTCCCTCCCTGACATACTCCTAGGGACCTTACAGTGACCTTGTGGTATTGGCTCCTGACTGCCAGGATACCATTCCATCTGAACTGCAATCCTTATGCCTAAGATGACCACTCTACAGGCCGGCTGCCAACCAGTGGGCTCACCCAGGGTAATAAGCCCTGGCCAATAAGGATCAGGAGGAGAGAAGTTTGCCAGTTGGATCATCTCTTTTTCTGGGGTTAGAAACAGGAAACACAGAGGGAGTTGGCAGCAGAGGGAGAAGCTGGAAGGTGATGTCAAGATGGTACCCGAGACACGGCGTTGACATGCACTGGCAGACCAGCCTTGGCTGGCTTCAGGAGGAAGGCAGCAGGTTCCTCAGCATCCATACTGTTTGTTCTCTTTTCCTGTTATCCCCCCAACCCTTTCAGTGACTCTAGTTGCCAGTGTCTGTTTCTGAACCCAAGGCTTCGTTTTCAGGACTTCATTTCCAACAGCAGGAGGTTCTGATGGCATTAACATTAACATTTCTTGGGAGTGGCCATTATTCAAGGGCTTACAAGCACCAGTCCGTCAATACCATCCCCACACCACTGCCATTTTGGGGGTGGTCTGAGGTTTTGTTTTTGGACCATCACATTTCCCTGTGAAATTAGCTTCCGTTACCTCCTGAGAGAGTGGCTCATTCAGGAGGCCTTTATCAGAGACAGACTGCTCTGCTTCTTCCCACTGGAGGAAATCCCTGTGACGCACAAATAAACTATTTGCTTTACTTGAATTTTTAATTTAGTTAATTCTTGTAAAGCTGCGTTCTTGTTCTATAGCTCAGGTTGGAGCTAGATGGTCTTGTCCTTGTACCTCCTGAAAGTTGGGTAGCAGGCACACACCACACCCAGAATTCTTACCTCCTGCAGCCTCCAAGAGACCAGAAGGAACATATTGTTCCTGGGTGGGAATGGCTACAGCCTTCCTTTGACCAGGTGAACTCCTTACCAGCAAAGATCCGTTTCTAGTGTTAACAGAGCTCCACATCTCAAGGCAGGAAGCAGGTGTTTGGGGAAGGGCCCAACTGGTTTGCTTCTTAGAGATAGGACCATATCCTCCTTTGGAAACAGTTTTGGTAAACATGTTTGTTTCATGTTAGGACACCCTGTTAAAGAAAAGTCAGATTTCTAGTCAAAATATTTAATGCAAGCTTCAAGACTTCCTGCCTTGTAATGTCCTGTGAGTGCTGGCCACGGCAATACTGGCAGGCATTAAAGGTAAGAAGAGTACAGTTTTAGCAGAGTCATTTGTGGGACTAGTCATTTGTGGGTTGTAAAAGTCTTTTCTCCGACACATGGAAGAATCAGGTGCTTACATTCCATTTATTCTAAAGGGGAAATGTGTCTTCATAACTTGAATCTTCACAACTCAAGCTTCTATATGAATATGGAGAATGTTTATGATATTTTTATAAAATAAAATATTATATTATAATATTGATAAAAAACACAAAAGACTTTACAATAGGGGAAAATGACTATTCTGGGCCACGAAAGCTCACCCTTCCTGCTAATCTCTACCTTCATTGTCTTTGATGAAACATTTATAAAAGTTTGTTTTCGTGTTTCTGATGGTCTGTGAATCCATGGCAATTTGCCTTCTCCTTTGAACTGATAGCAACACATTACTGAAAATATGGTGGGCTAAAAATGTCTTGTAATTGTTTCCGTTTTATTGCAACAAAGAGTCATAACTTTGCCTTCAAAATTGTCCTTCGACAATGACATATAGCAGAAGGAAAACAACAAGTTTTAAATGGGCATGAATTGCATAGTCAGATTTTATGAGGCCCAGGAAAGTCTAGAGCTGGAGAAGGAGTGACAGGGTGAGGCCTAGCAGGCTTCTCGGGGAGGCTTTCTGATGTAGACCCCATGCACAGAGCCCAAAGTCAGATTTCACAGTGTGCTTGTTACAAATCAAAACTCACAACCCTTCTAACAGCCAGTTCTCCCATCTGTAAAACAGCTGTATCTCAGGGCTTTTACAGGACTAAAAAAGCTTAAGCCGCTACGCCGTACACAGCACCTGCATGTGTGTGGTAACTAGCTACAGTTAACGATGTTACCCAGTTACCGACGTTACTCTTGTGACTCTTCAGGAAGCTGTAAGGATGAGGTGGTTAGATTAGCACACGGTTTCCTGGCTGAGAGCCGGGCAGGCCAGGGAGCTGTGGTGGAAGCAATATTCTTGGATGGGGCGAGGTGGGGCAATAAGAATCAAAAAGAAAAGTTGCTGGTTAGTGGGTGAGCATCTGGGAAGCTTTGGAGGAAGTAGGAAGTGTCCTGGCATGTAGCGGAGAAGTGATGCTGGGGTTTCTAGCACAGAGTTCAAGGTGTTTAAAGAGGCAAAGACAGAGGCTGGTACCGTGACACCCTCTTGTAATTTCAGCTATCCCAGAGGCTGAAGCAGGAGGAGTCAAACTCGGACTCCAGGTGGAGAAACCACACAGAGTAGGAAACAGAAAGAGTTAAGGGTTTTTGCACCTGAATACTTGCCTGGAAGATTGAGGGATGGTGGACTGGACAGCAGAGCCTGCATTATTAGACTCAAGGGTGTCCAGTCAGGATACTTTTCCATGTTCACTTCCAGCACGGGTGACCAAGGCCAAGACCTACCTGTCTTCTTCCGTAAGACTCGGTACTGGGATATGATGCACTAAAGCTCCTCTGCTGAGAGATCACATACGCGCATACGTGCACACATGTGCACACACACATGCATGCTTGCACACACATACACGCTTACCATACACACACATGCACACACGTGCATGCTTGCACACACATACACATGCATACATGCATGCACCCTCAGGCTCTGCACATTTTAGCAAGGGCAGCCAAGAAGCAAATTCAACCTGCCAAGTGCAGCAGCAGCTGGAGCAACATTTGACTTCCGAGCCAGAGTTGGACTGGGGGGGGGGGCTCAGTGGCTCATCTGCCTGGGTTTTAAGGAAGCACACATCGCTGCAACAGAGCAAAGTCTGAACACACAGGCAGATTTCTGGACAAAATAGTACAGCAGTCCCAAGGGCAGTCTACACACACACACACACACACACACACACACACACACACACACACACACTCACCCTTTTCAGTACATCATCTATCTTCCTCTCAAGTTCTCTCTGTAGATAGGATGAGGCAGGAAGCTCTAGCTGGCCAGGTAGCTATCTATCCTAAGTCCTCTTGATTGAAGCTGTCCTATTACATACATGTACCACCTCTGTCAGATTTATTCCCCAGTCCAGTCCTTCCTCAGGCAGTCACTATGAGGAGGAATAAGATTATGAAGATCTCAGACATGCGGAGATCTCCTGAGCTTTCCATCCCCTACAGATATTTCTCTTGTCCTGGTCATATATCTGGCCATTACCTCACTTCCCTAGGCTGGCAAGAGAGTCTGGATGAGAGATCCACTGAAAGCAGAGATCAGAACATCTCGGCAGAAGTGCCAGACTGGCCTGGGGTCATTTGCCTTTCTCTTTCCAGAGTTCCTAGTAGAAAGTTCCTCATGATCTTCTATTCGCCCAGCTTTCCCTTACCTACAAGCACCCATGGTTCTGCATACTTGTTCCCTCTGGTCCACCATCTCTCTGGCCAGCCTTCCCAGCCTGTGCAGGTGGCACTAAGCTGCCCACTTGTGTGTGTGTGTGTGTGTGTGGGGGGGTGTTTTCTTGTTCTCCATGCTACAACAGCTCCTGCTGTATTCACACGAGTCTTTTCACACCTGCCTTCTCAACTGGGCTACAGAGTTCCACACACAATCTTTGTTCTTCTTGTTTTCTGATGTCAGTCATTTCCCAAGAAAAAGGAAAGCTCATACTTCTTTTGGTATTTGTTCTGATGTGAAGTCAGGATATATTCACTGTTTGCTGCCCTAACCTTCATGCTTTTTCCTTCTTTCTTTAACTGCATAAACAGTGGCCAGAGCTTCTATTTCCACCCAGTGTCTGCTTTCAGTGTATACGGTGTCCCTCTTGTCTAGAACATCAAGTCCTGCCACCTTATCGTCTAACTTTAGAAAGAACTCCACCCTTGGAGCTAGCTTGTCTTAACTTAACAGGACAACCTGAAACTAGAGCAGCTTTAGTACCAAGAGGTATCCATTAGCAGCTCACAGATGTTTCTGTGGTCGTCCATTTAACTGTCAGGATCCCTGCGCGGACCTGGGCTGACCATCTGGGACACATTGCCAAGGACTCAGTCCCTGCTCTCTACAAGTGTCCCCGCTGAGCTAAGGAGGCTGAAGTGGAAAGGGATCCTTGTTAGGTAATAACAGGCCTAGTGTGAAGGTTAAGGACCTTCTGTCCTGACACAGGATGGAGGGAGAAACAGTCACCTGAGCAGAAAGTTCTTTCAGAAGAAACAGAGGGAATTAAGCCGGTAGACAAAGGGAAGCATAGTCCCACAGCTACAGTAGTGATCTGACCTGGGAAGGAAGTGGTAGGCTTTAAGAACAGGGTCACATGTTGGTGTGGTAGATGACGTGGTAAGGGGATCTACACTACCTGATGAGTCAGAGACCCAAAGGTTTGCAATCAATCACATGGGTAGCAGGGATCCTACCGGGGTTACAGGCTCACACACGCTGTGTGGCCCAGATCGTCACCTTCCTGAGAAAGCTGTATGGGAAACACTTGTTTTTTGAGTCTGTCCATGAGGCAGCTGCTTCTTGTGACTCTCACATTCCTCTCTGTGCGGCCTGCTGATCTACCATTTGTTACTGCCTGGTACCGCGGACCCCTGAGCTACTCAACACCTGCAGAGGGGTGAGTGTGAGCACTGCCTCATAAGCCATAAAGACAAGTCCACTTGTGGATGATTTGAGATGATATAAAAACTTAAGTTATAGTAAGAAATCTACCTGGACTAACTAGGGGTTCGAATCTTCTTGTTTGACTGCAGTTCTTTTGTTTTCTTTACCCTTACTTTCTGGATTTTTGAGAAAAGGTCTCACTGTATATCCCTGTCTGGCTTAGTACTCACCATGTAACCAATGCTGGGCTGGAACTCACAGCAAGTCTCCTGCATCAGGCTCTTGAGTGCTGGGTTTATAGGAGTGTATCACATGCTTGGCTGATCTGAAATTCTTAATGACCCCTGGTATCTGCTGACTGGTTAAAAGGTTTTCTCCCTCCCACCCATGCCTTGCTCTGATACGTCCCTGTGGTTTTGGGTTCTGAGACTTCTCATGCTTCAGGAGGATGCTGGAGCTGAGGTTAATGCAGTGTGCAAACCCCTCCTCTGAGCCAGGAACTCGCTGATGGAAGTAAACAGAGCCTGACTTGGCTACTGGACTATGTATGAAGTCACTAATGTGGTAGCTACAAAACAGTTTTCTAGAAACAATGGACTCTGAGAACTTGCTGCCAAGGGGAAGTTAAAGGGCAAGTGTGTTCCCCCCACGCCGGAGGAAGAAGGGCTTTTCAGCCCAGAACTTTCTCTTGGGACACAAGCTGATGCTTTCAGTAGGGCCCCGGTGCAGAACCAAAGGTTTGTCCAGCATAGCAACGCTTCACAGAGAAGCCTGAACACAAAGAATGAGTTTAAGGCACAAAGGTGTAGGCCTTGAATGGCAGGCTTGCGAGTATAAATTTTAATAAATAAAGAGTTAAAAGCTTTCAAACAAAACCTGCACATGAGGTTGGTTCGTGCAGTTCACAGTAATGTTCTGTGAGGTTCTGAAGCAGCAAATCTGGAGTCGTTTCTGTTGTCTGAGGCTGTCATTTGCCCCTATGACAGTTTTTTTCTGAGCCTGAATTGACCCATCACCCTGTGTGTCTGCTCAGGGACACCTTGACTAGTGGATACTGTTGATTCACTAACGTCAAATCCATTATACACATTTTGAAACATAATTTCTTTATTGATCCTGTGGGAATTTCACATCATGCTCCCCAGTTCAGCTCATTTCCCAGTCCTTCCACATCATCCCTTTACCCCTGCGCATTTCTCCCCAAAGAAAAAAACACCAACCAAACAAACAAACAAACAAACACTTTGCTCCTCCATCTTTCCAACACCTCTTCCTTCATCTCAGTGACACCGGGAGCTGCGGTGTGTCACACAGTCTACCCTTTTTCCCTATCAGCTTTACTTGCCGATGTTCACGGTGATGACTCACTGGTCTGGTCCGAGGCCTCTGGTCTCTGGCACACCACCATCACTGGGCCTGTACCAAAATTCCTCATGGGTATCTGGTGAGCACCCTAGCCATGGAGATCTTATGGGTATTGTTCTGTAGGACCAATCCCTTCACAAGCTCCAGTAGGTCATGGATGGGGTAGATGTTAGGGTGGGCTATCCGAAAGCCCTGGATGTGGTCCTGGGTGGTAGTTGAGCTGGTCAGACCTGGCCACTGGGGTTGACCCCCTCAGCTGTGGGTTGGACCCAGCTACCCTACTCCCATACCGTCAAGACCAACTCACCCACACCTATGGTGAGGAGTGGGACCATCTCTCCTGAGCGTATAGAGCCAGCTCTCCCATGAGGGTCAGGGCAAGTTCTCGCATTGCGGTGTCCAGCAAGGGGCACAGCCAGCTTTCTCAGGGCCATTGAAGGTCAGGGATGGCTCAGCCTGGCTCTAAGATTTCATCATATGTGGTTCTTATGGCCCTTTATGGCAACAAGGACCACAGACATCAACACAGATCCCAGCTGCGGCAGGGTCACAAACCCAGACATGGCCCTTGGCAGCAGCTCAGGCCAGGACATCACCATGGCCCCTGTGACATCTCAGGTTACTCATATAGTCATGGCTCCAGTGGCAGGGTGACCCTCAGACACTAACATGGCCCCAAGTATCTTCATGGCGTTAGATGGTAACCAGAACCACAGACATCAACACAGACCCTGGCTGCAATAAGGACACAAACACAGACATGGCTGGCAGCTGCAACGCTGGCCTGAGTGTCACCATGTCACCAGGAAGCAGCACAGGCCACTCAGATCTGTATGGCCCTGGCTGCAGCATGGCTCTCAGACAGCAATATGGCCTCAGGTGGCGGCCCAGACCCTGGGCAGTGGCATGGCCCTTGGTGGTATCAAGACTCTCGGACATCAACACAGACCCTAGCCGCAGCAAGGCCATACACCTATTTCACCATAAGACACGTCACAGCCTTCTTGTACTGACTCACGATCTTGTATCAGCCATAGTTTAGCTATTATCTTTGTGATTCCAGTTCTGGGAATCTACACACAGAAGGTAACCTGAATTGTAGAAAAAGTATTCTGATGTGCTTGTCACAGCATTGTTTATAGTAGAAAGATAGCTGGAAACAGCTTAAATAGTTCACAAAAGGGTGATGGTGAAGTAAATCATTTATATGTATACATCCTTGCATACACATATATCAGCAATACATGGTACAGCCGTTTAGAATGATTACAAAGTTGTTTTTATAGCTGTGTAAGAAAGTCGTCAGAGACTCACAGAGTATTAAAAAGGAAGTGAAATGTAATAGATTTAATAGTGTTAGTAAGAACCTATGCGAATGAAAACCTAACATGAAAAAACAAAATGCTCATCAGGATTGTAAGAACATGTCAAGAGATTGGATATTTTCTCCTTTTAAATAAAGATATTAAAGCTGAATTTGGTAATAAAATTATGATTTAGTTAAAAGAGAAAGACAATGTTCATAAATCGTAGACGGAAGCTGGTAGCTAGAAGGAGAAGGGGAAAAAAGGCAGAGTAACCCAATATGGCTTTCTTCTTCGCTTGAAAAGCATTCTTGTTTTTTCTGTGCCCGGGAACCTCATGCACTAGGCCTATGCCTGGTCTTCATGGCCCTGTGCTCCGTCCTCTTACAGCTCCCTCAGTGTCTCCTTCCAAAGGCTGTCTTCAGGAGGGAACGTGGCTGTGTAGCCGACCACGTTTGGGGCATAAACACAAGCAGGAACACAGAGACTTGCTGTCTGCGTCCTATGACTGGATTTATTCTTTTATTTATTTATTTTTTATTTTCAAGACAGGGCTTCTCTGTAGCTTTGGGGCCTGTCCTGGAACTAGCTCTTGTAGACCAGGCTGGCCTCGAACTCACAGAGATCCACCTGCTCTGCCTC
>NC_022034.1:31709235-31712648 GCF_000317375.1 Microtus ochrogaster | reverse complement strand
CTCTGTAGCTTTGGGGCCTGTCCTGGAACTAGCTCTTGTAGACCAGGCTGGCCTCGAACTCACAGAGATCCACCTGCTCTGCCTCCTGAGTGCTAGGATCAAAGGCATGTGCCACCAATGACTGGCTATGACTGGATTTTAAAAACATTTGACCACATTTTTGTTCAGTGTTTTTTCTGTGTATCATTCTCTTTCGTTGAAACTTGCTGCACAAATTATTCCATAATCTTTCCCCAGATACTCAGGACTCATAGCACAATCAGGACAAAGTGACATTTTACTTAAGACATTCACATCCCCCCCCTTTTTAAAGAGTACACATTAATAATAAATAGATTTCTAATTGTTCCAGCTCAGATCATTCAAAGGTCACTTGGAGTGAGCTCTCAGGACTTTTTGTCTCTTAAGAGGAAAATGAGTGGATGAAGGGAGGAAGGAAAGAGCAAAGGAAGCTAGCCAGTCAAGCTTTCTTCAAAAAGAACACAATGGAAAACAGGGTTGTTGGGGGAGCAAGCCTACGTGGAAAACAAGATGACAGAGTTGCTTCATCTTAACCAGGCTGGAAGGACACATTTAAGGCTTGATTCGCAATTGGCCAGCTCCACTTGCACCTGCAGCTGATGCTAGATCAAGAGGTCTCAGAGTTTAGGTGCTGCCCTGTCCTATTGCTGCGCTAGAGCCCTTGTTCTGGCCGGCTTCCTGAGACGCCATGTTTTCAGCGTTCTCCGCGTATCTGTTCACTGCAGCGCCGAAACAGATTTCCTTCCAGACTGCTTTCCATCTGGCTGTTGTATAATCACAAACAAACTGCCCTGGAAGTAATTTTTCAAAAAGCCTCAACTCTCATATTCTATTCCACTTTATGTAGATGAGCCTTTGAATGAAAGTGTTGGGTTTTGAAACAATTTCTGAATGAAATCACCACTTTGCTTCAAGATTGTGTGCTTTTGCGGATACAGCTTTACTTATCTGTATCTGTTTGTCAATGTGTGACAGGTCTGTATATGTGTAACACACAGGTATCTCTAGCTTTTCTCCTTGATTGGCTTTTCAGACATTTATTTGTTGCTATTTTCATGCTTTTTTTTTGTTTTTTTTGGTTTTTCAATGACAGGGTTTCTCTGTGTAGACCCAACTGTCCTGGGCCTTGCTCTGTAGACCAGGTTGTTCTCAAACTCATAGAGATCCACCTGCCTTTGCCTCCCGGAGTGCAGGCATTAAAGGTGTATGCCAGCACCGCCCAACTTCATACGTTCTTTTTGGGCAGCAGGGTTTTAGGACTTGGCTCATTGATTGGTGTCTGGAAAAAGGCTGACGTCATGGGGAGAGGCTGACATCGTGGGAAGCTGAGGTTTGTTTTGAGGCCCATCAGGAAGGAAAGAGTCACGTAAACGTGTTCTGGAAAACTTGGTGAGTACAAGTCATTGAACTTGGACGGAATACAAACCAGGGTGTTGGCCTTATGGAATCTGAGAAGGGAAGAGCCCAGTGTCCCTGCCCCCTCAGCAATGAGTTGATAGGAGAGGCGCACGTGCAGAGAGAACTTGGGGAGTACACGCATTACGCAAACGCCTCTTTTCCGTGCTTAGCTGTTGGAGATAAAATCACTTCCCATCAATTCCTTAAAGCTAGTCCTATCTTTCTTAAAGTGTCAGTGAAACAAACGAAGAGGAATGGAGTGGACAGAGAAACTGAAGGGGAGCGTCAGCCTGCAGACTTCTTTCAGGCAGTTCTCCTCTAGTGGAGTTCTCATCGACCTAGAACCTAAAGACTGTCCTATGTCTGTCCTGGAGCAGCCCCGGTGAGGAAACCTATAAAAATGTCTCTGGCCATCAGTGGTGACTGGGTGCTGCATGGTCTCCTCACGCCAAACTGCCCATTAGGCATCTCAGTTCTAGCTGCTCTCAGAATCCCAGACACACCTGCTGCCTGGGAACCTTTGCATACCAAGCCTCCTGAGTATAGCCGAATAAGGGGGAAGTTGGGCAAATGGCAATCTAAACTGGAGAGGCCATTATGGGGTCCTGCATTAGCTAACCAATAGTATGGAAGAAAGAGCAGGTGGAAAGGGCAAGGGTATTTATTGAAGGAGGAGAAAAAAAAAACCCCACTTATCCCTTCCCCTTAGAGAACACCCTGAATGAACCCTATGGCCACCCTTGGGCTTATTTTGGTCTTGGGTGCTATTTTAGTCACTATTATTAGAAAATAAGGAAGTTTTAAAAGTTTGATGTTAAATTGATACCCATCAAGCTTTGATTTTAAATTGATACCCATCAAGCTGTTCTTGATTTGTGGCCCCCAGGCTGATGGTTCTCGTTTCTGCTTTAGAACCTGGCTCCACGATCTAGCCACTCTTGAGATCTTCACTGTCTCCTTCCCCTAATGGTGACTATATCCATGCAGGCACCAACGCATGCAAGGCTCCCAGGCAAAGACCAGCAAGCATGCGCCTGAGTTCTGTACTCCGTCTCCCCATTTTGTGTGCCCGCTACCTCCCTACCTCACATTTGCTCAGCTTTTGTGGTGCATTGCTTGAGCTTTTTGTTGCTGGATTGATTTCAGGTTTCATCAAAGCTGTTTGCAATTCAGAGCACCCCGATAGCTCCTTATCTCTAGGGACCTCTTTGCTTAGTTGCACCAGAGTGTCGATCATATCAGGCAGGCATTCCTGCTTGTTTTGTTCAGGGCTGCTTTCACAGCATCTGGAACAAAGCCTGCTTGGGACAGACACGCCGCAGGTCTGGGGAGTTCTTTCCAAGACTAACAAGTTCATTCCTGAGTACAGGTGCCTTGGCTTCCAGGCTGCCTTATTGCTTTCTCTGGGAATTTCATCAGCTCTACTATTGCTGATCAACATATTCACCCCTTCCTTTCTTGAACAAATAGAGGGTGGTTACTGTCTTTTTTTTTTTTTGACTGGATTCTGATTAAGTCTCCTTTTAATCCACGCTGTTAGCCTTGCAGCTCCCAATTCCAAACCAGAATTCTCCTGCATGTACTTTCTTGTAGTTGGCTCTAGCTTCATTTTCCAGCTTGAACTTCTTGTCTCCTTTGAATATAACTTCCTCAAACGTATGAAGAAATAGGCATCTGGAATCTGTGGGGATGCTCAGAGGGTTAGAGTGCTGACCACCAAGTCTGGTGACCTGAGTTGGATCCCTGGGGACCAAATGATAGGAGAGAACTGACCCACAAGCTGTTCTCAGATCTCCCAGGTTGTTCCACAGAGAACTAAATAATACAATATTTTTTTAAAATGAAAGACCAATTTGCCTTTTGAATACAAATCTCCCCTTGCTGTGGCTCCCCCGCCCCAAATCGAAGAAGAAGAAGAAGAAGAAGAAGAAGAAGAAGAAGAAGAAGAAGAAGAAGAAGAAGAAGAAGAAGAAGAAGAAGAAGAAGAAGAAGAA
>NC_022034.1:31706451-31709135 GCF_000317375.1 Microtus ochrogaster | reverse complement strand
GAAGAAGAAGAAGAAGAAGAAGAAGAAGAAGAAGAAGAAGAAGAAGAAGAAGAAGAAGAAGAAGAAGAAGAAGAAGAAGAAGAAGAAAAGAAGAGGCAGTCTTCTAGGGGTGATGTCAGGGAAGCCCTTAGTCATACACTGTTAGCAGGGTTCTGAACAGACCATAGTTAAAATGTCTGCACTAATAATTCTTTTTTTATGCAGATTACATATTGAAAGGAAAAACTTAGATTTCTGGTGCTTAATAAAACATTCTCTGAAAATTAACTTTTCCTGTCTTTTGTTTTGGTTTAGTTTAGTATTTTTCTTGCTATTGAGAAATGTGGCTATTGCAACATCTGGAATACGTATGTGGCTCACTGTCTGTTTCTCTGGGTAATGCTGCTTTGTACTACTTACACAACATAGAAGGAATCACCCAGTCACCTCTGGTTCTCAACATCTGGCTCACAACCCCTTCCGGGGGGTCAAAGGACCCTTTCACAGAGGTTGACAGCAGATATCCTGCTTATCAGATCTCTACATTATGATTCACCACAGTAGCAAAATTACAGTGATGAAGTAACAACAAATGTAATTTTATGGTTGGGGTCACCACAACATGAAGAATTGTATTAGCATTAGGAAGCTTTAGGAAGGTTGAGAACCAATGCCCTAATGCATTCCATAGGTTCACCTACTAGACCTTGTGTTTCATTTGGGTGTTGTAAGTCCAATCAAGTGCACACACTCAAGCATGTGCATGCACTCAAGCATGTGCACGCACGTGCATAGGCACACACACATTGGTTCTGTTCCTTGAAGCCCTGATCCCAGTGGTCTGCAATTTCACACTCCAACCACTAGGAGTCAGGCTCTTCCCCAACAGGAAGAAGAAAGGTGTGCAAAGGAAGATGCAGGTCATTCCTAACTCCTTCCTGGGTTGGAGGGCTAACATGTTGGATCTCAGCAATGGTTGCTCCTTCCAAGGGGTTTTACTTTTTTTGAGTATTCTCTTAGATTTGATGCTCCTTTGGAGAGTTGTTGTTGCTGGTGTCAGCCCTTCACTGCGGGGGCTCAGAGAAACCAGACACCCAGTTCCCCTCTTTCCTCACGAAGGGGCCGATCTGACAAGCTCATCAGCCTAGAACACGGCAGTGGCCGCTGCTGCTGAGAAAACAGCATCGCTAGCTTCTGCTGTGACCGCGGTGCTCACGTGGGGGTTTGTAGTGAACACTGTGAGAGAGGAAAGATGGGATTTCAGGTCTGAGGTGTCTTTCTTAATTTTGGTGACAAGAGATACACCTGATGCTCTGCTGCATGGAGCATTGTGATTTGGCTCTGTGCCCTTTTGTTTGTTTGTTTTCAATAATGATTCCTCTATTCCCCTTACTAACATCACCTAAAAGCTGCCTCTCAAGGATTCTTCTGGGAGTTTGTTCCTGAACGCAGGACTGCTCTGCACAGAACACTAAAAAAAAAAAAAAGTATCTTTTCAAATGTGTTCCTGTGTCCCTGACCCTCACTGACTTATGAGTATCTTTATAGCAACAACCCATGCTTGGAACATCGGTAGCTTGAGAGCCGGATATCCGGACGGGCGTGTGGGCTGGTAGCAGGTGCCTTCCTCAGGTTCCCCGTAGTCCTGACACAATACCTTAAATATATGTAGGATCAATTATATTGTTTGATTAACCTAATGTTAGATTCCAATTATGTTCATTAGACTAAGATACAGAAAAATAAAAAAACAGATTGTTGATCTTGCTGCCAGTATTTTTATGTTACAAATACCCCCATATTTGAATTAAATCTGGGTCCAGTTTAGAGGTAGACCCAGACAAACAATCCAGATTGGAAGCATGAGTGAGTGCCAGGGCTCCAGCAGGACAAACAGCCTATCAGCCAAGAGTCTCTTCCTCACAGATGTCAATTAATCGTTTGTTAATTAAAATTAAGTCCATTTCTACTAGCTTGCGTTTACTATCCATGCACCTAAAGTACAATGCATTGAGACTTAAGGCTGCCCCATATTGTTTTAAATCTGGCAATTTTTTTGACTATAGTTTCTTCACTAAGTCATTAACTTTCTCTGGAACTATTTATTCATCTGAAAACTAACCCTCCCCCTACCATACTACATAGTGATAAGAACCCAGTGAGGTGTGTCATGAGCTGTGTAAACCATAAATCATTGTAAAAATTAGGTATTATAATTATGACTCACATGGCTTCTTAGTCCCTCCTGTGATTTAGGAGGAAGTGGTGTAATGAGATGATATAATTGGAGGGAAACATCAACAGATTCAATTATGTTTTATCTTTCCAGGTACTTGTTCACGTAATTGTTAACCTGTATCCACTTCAAAAATTATTTTTATCCAGTGAGGTCTCAAAACACTTTAGTCAGAAACAACCTCTCTCTTCACAAAGTTCAAATATTTCTTTTGTTACTTTGAAAGTCTCAAACCTGATGCCTGGATCATGCCTTTAATTCTTGGTTGTTTAGGTTTTGTTTCTTTTCTTCCTTTCTTTCATTTCTTCCCTCCCTCCCTCCCTCCCTCCCTCCCTCCTTCCTTCCTTTCATTTTCTTTTTCTTTTTCTTTTTCTTTTTCTTTTTCTTTTTCTTTTTCTTTTTCTTTTTCTTTTTCTTTTTTTTTTTTTGAGACAGGATCTCACCATGTAGCCAAACTAGCCTGGAACCT
>NC_022034.1:31685793-31706251 GCF_000317375.1 Microtus ochrogaster | reverse complement strand
GAGACAGGATCTCTCACTGAACCTGAAGCTTATTGGTCAGCTGGGCTGGATGGCCAATGAGCTCCAGGGATCCTCCTGCCTATTCCACACCCCCACCTCAGTGTTGGAGTTACAGATGTGCACGGCTGTGCCTGACTTTTTACGTGCTAGAGATCGGAACTCAGGTCTGCATGCTGCCTCACAGGTCCTTTACTCATCAAACCATCTCCCAAGGTCGGTGATAGGAAATACTTCTGTTACAGATTTGTGTGGACTTAGGCATATGCCTATTCATGTGCGTATATGTGTGGATCATGTGTGTTCATGTGCAGACTGATCTCCACCTCACTGGGAGCTACAGTTCTTCATTTCTAATACAACATGTCTTTCCTCATTGCTATTATATTTATTTCTAGATTATACCTTGTAGTAGAACAAATCATTGTACCGAAAGATATCAGTTCTACTCCTAGAAGTGTAACTGTTGTCTTACTTGAAAAGAATGGGACTTTGCAGATGTGATTAAGGATTTGTGGGTAGCATATGTGTATGCGTGCACATGTGTGTATGCGTGGTGCGTAGATCTGAAACCATGTCCTCATGCTTGCCTGGTAGGCACCTTATTGACCGAGCCTTCTCCCCAGTCTGTGGTTATGAAATTTGAGATGGAGAACTTCTAGATTATGCAATTGCAAGCATCCTTAAAGAAGGAATGACAATGGTAGACTTAATACAAAGAGAGGGGATAACATGGTCCCATGCCAAGAAATGCTGACAGCCACCAGCTCAAAGAAGGAAGAAATGGTTCTCAACCAGAATCTTCTGGGGTACTGTGGCCCTGCACGTCTTTCTTCAGCACAATGAGATGCCTTGAAGAATTTTTACTGATAAGGTTATAAGAGAATCCATTTCCATTGTCAAACTGTGAAGCTTGTGAGAATGTTCTATAGAAGCATGAGGAAAGCTTTCACGGGATCGAGAGAGAAGGACACTTGGCTAGAACCATAGCCTTTTCTCCACACATTTAACAAAAGTGTCTTTTTGAGCTCTAGTCATATGCCTGGAATGCTGGTAGAAAGAAGGATGAAAGGAGTAAGAAACCTCACCTCCCTTTGCAAGGGCCCGTTGTCTGGTTGAGGAACTAAGACAAAGAGATGCCAAGTATTTGGCACACAACTGAAGACAATGGCTTAATAGAAGGACAGTTCTCAGCATGACAACGTGACCAAATGAGCAAACTCAAGGCCAGGATGAAGGAGGTGGAGCAGGGACAGGAAGTCTGGAAACGCTTGACACAAAGAGCTTACAGCAGAAGGGAGTGGGAATAAGCCCCACCGTTAGGAAGGGCTCCTTGGCAAAGGAAAGTGAAGCCATGGGATACGAGCTAGTTTGAGAACATAGAGGGCACCAGCCCCGAAGAGGGAAATTGTGGTTTTCTTGTCCCCAGAAGCTTGTTTGGTCTGAGGGGATAAGTGCCCTCTAATTTGCTTACTGGTCTCATAGCTTCTAAGATATTGTTGGTTATGAGTTTTTAGAGAAAGTTTTTCCTCTGAGACATGGTTGAGGCAGCTGTGAGTTGCTTAGGTAACTAGGGAACTCTGGGAAGGCATGGCTCTTTCACCCTATAGTTCCAATTAGATGTGACTGAAGGATCCCCAGGTCTCAGCAGCTGTGACTTATTCAGAAGGGCATCATTTCTTCAGCACTCACAATACCCGAAACCTGTTTTCCTCACTGGGTTCTGGGTGTCCTGATGGAGATATCCTTGGAACCCCAACATTTTGGAGCTCCTGAAATCCTCCAGTTCAACATGCCCTTGGCACCCTGAGAGCAGGCTGTGGGGGAGGCTCCAACACCACACCCAGCATGGACAATAAGAGATGCTATTGCTAGAAGGGTGTGCCTCTGGTTCGTACACCAGCGCCTGTGTCAGAACAGGAGCGTTTAAAGCAAGATTCCCTCATGGAGGGGAGGGGCAGGGTTGCACACACACACACACACACACACACACACACATACACACACACGGAATCAAGGCACACGGGTAACTATAAAAGGCAACAGCAATCTCCAACATTGTCCAGGTTTCCTAGCCCCCTTCTTTAACTTGGTGAGGGCACTCTCACCAAATGTTCAGACAGCTTTTATTGGAACGTGGAACACTGAGCAACTACAAAACACAAATCACCAGTTCAATTATTATTTTCCATTTTCTCCAAAACAACATGTTCATCTCCCTTTCATATTCACAGCAAATAGTCGTTCTAATGATTGTTTCCAGAGAAGAGAAATGTGTTGTAGAAAATTTCCGTTATTATTCTTCCAACTCTCAGATAAATGAAATCCCATTCCCGTCACATACTGTTATGTATTCGCTATATCCCAGATGAATTTTTATATGCATTTATTCATTAGATAAGTCATGGTTGGCTGGGAAAGGGGTGGATGGAACCCTGGGCCGACCATATGCTGAGTAAGTACTCTCTCACTGAATGATATTCCTAGTTCTTGGTCTGTCATGACATCCTCTCACTATGCATCCCAGGGTGGCCTCAAATGTATGATTCTCCTGCCCCAGCCTCCTGAATGTGAGGATCACCACAAATGCCATTGTACCCAACCATTCAAGAAACATTGTCAGTGCCTACTGTGTTCTGAGCACTATTCTAGATTCTGAAGATGAAGCAATGGGCAAAGTAAGTACCCCTTTCTCTAGCGAGGTACTGTCTTTTCTCAGGTATTTGCTGTCTGTATTCTGGCGGAGAGAAGTCACACATAAGCAACCACACCATGCTGGCTGATGAGATTTGCTGAGGATAATTTGAAAAGAGGAGGGGATAGAGAGTACCAGAAAGTTGGAAAGTGAGGTTTTCTCAAAAAGAAAGAGCTTGAGGAAATCCTGGATCCAAGAAAGGGCTTTCTCTGACCCTGCTAACTTTCCTTCAGCGTCCTAAGCCCTCTTACTGCATTTGGAGACTGAGTCTTCCCAGATTACTAAGCAAATGGCAGTCAGTTCCTGCCCATCTTTCCCAGCCTTCCTAGCAGTTTCATGTGCTACCCCCAGAGATTAAGCCAATGGGATATGAGCAGACGCAGTGTATACAGCTTCCAGGTCACCTCCATCAAGACAGGCAGGCACCTTTTCCTGCTAACTGGGAAATTGTCACCCTCCACCCTCCATATCCAAGAAAATCTGGATACCATGAATTGAGCTTGGCAGGGCTGATTTATTATCTGTTATTATTTATTATCTTTATGCACTTTCTTGAGAGAAATAAAACTCTGTTCTTAAATTAAGCTACTGAAGTTTATTAAGATAACTGAGATTGATTGAAGAGCAAGCTGAGTTGACATCTAATTAAGCAAAGGCTTCTTGCAGGAAGTTATCTGGAAAGTTCAGAGAGCAGCACGGAGGTTAGTGTGGTGGGGTGGAGTAGCAGGGGAGGTCAGAAAAGCTCGGGCAGACAGAACATGGAGACTGGGGACCTTAGAGCTTCGGACTTCTTCCCCATAGGTGTGAATGAAGCACTCGAGCCAAGGAGAGGTGGTGTGATTTCTCTGCTCATAGGAAAGGTTGCTGTGGTGAAAACAGAACAGAGGGGCACAGGGAGTGAGCCAAAGTGAATAGTATGGCCCTACACAGTAGTCCAGGCAAGACAGTCTAGCTGTTTGGATAAAGATAGAAATAATAGAGGGCTTTTTCCAAAGTGTATTTTTTTCAGATAGAAATGCTTAGATGTGCTGACATATGAATATGAAAAAAAGGAGAACAAAACATGAAGTACAAAGGAAAAGCGATTGCCATGAAAACAAGAATTATGTGTGAAGTTTTGAAGATCAGATAGAAAGAGGGTTTCATACTTGTTTTTTTTTTGTCCTAAGCCTCATCGACTGCCTCTTTGTATGAATATACTTAGTTTTTATCTCAGCTGTCAATCAAGTTGCAGAAAGAGTTCAGCCCCAGCAGCCTGCATTTGACCCGGCACTAAGTGCCCTGCTCGATTTTGACCATTACTTTGCCTGTTGGCCATTTGGGGCACGCTTACAGACAACTGTCGATAAAGATCTGAGTGATGAGTTTCACTTATCTCCTTTCTCAAAGGCACTCAGCGAAAGAGAAGGAGAAGGGAGCTCTGGAATCAATGTCAAAGATCTGTGTTGTAATTGGAGAAAGGATGGCAGGAAGAAAAATCGGACGTCTTCTGTTGACCGCAAGAGCGAAAGCAGAGCTGCAAGCAGAGACAGCAGAGGAAGGCATAGCAGTGACTGGCTGCTCCACAGGGGTGAGTGGAATGGCTGACCTTGTGTCTCCTTTACTCCTGCACAGTACATTCATCCTGTGTTCAGTGACTTGCCTGTGATAGAGACATAAGGAGGCATGGTCAACGGAACTGTCAGATCTTTAAAGGTACAGTTCTAAATTAGATTTCACGCCAGTTGGTCTTATAAGGAGTGTCCTAATTGGGTTTCTATTGTTTCGATAAAGACTGTGAGCAAAAACAACCTGGAAGGGAAGGATTTGTTTGGCTTATGTTTCTGTGTCACAGTCTATCACCAAGGGAAGGCAGGACAGGAGGAACCTGGAAGCAGGAACTGAAGCAGAGGCCTTGGAGGGATGCTGCTCACCGGCTTGATATCCACGGCTTGCTCAGCCTGCTTTATTGCATAACCTAGGACCACCTGACCAGAGGTCGCAATACCCACAGTGAGATGGGCCCTCTCATACCAATCATTAATCAAGAAAATGCATTCCCATCCCCCAGACTTGCCTACAGGCTCATCTTAGGGAGATGTTTTCACAGCTGAGGATCCCTCCTCTCCTGTCTCCTGTTTCTACCTCCTATTTCCCTGTAGGTACTCTGGGATTACAGACACCTGCATTTCTTCATCTGCTTTTTAATTGTGGGGTCTGGGCATCCAGACTCAGGTCATCAGGTTTGTGTAGTGAGAACTTTACCCACTGATCCACCTCCACAGGCTTCATCCAGATTTCTATGTAGAAGACTTTCTGGGATACAGATGATAGAGGATTAAAATGGACACTTTGTGAATTTAAAAATCAGAACTTTTCCTGTTTATGCTCATGTCTAGCTTTTTTTGTTTTGTTTTCTTTTGAGATAGAGTCTCACTATGGATGGCCTGGAACTCCCTATGTCTACCATGCTGGACTTGAACTTATAGCGATTCCCCTGTTCTGCTTCTGGAGGGATAAGATCACACATGCATCACAATTCTAGGATTGATCTGTTCTGCAACAAAGATTACTAAAAATCAAAGTGGTTGCTTTAAAATCTATGTGCAGTCATGACTTCATGTCATTATCACCTAACACTCTTATAGATCATGTGAGATGTACAAATCAGTCAGCTAGATACATCTCACCTCTTTTTTAAAAAACTGAAGAGTCAAACCCAAGGTATTCACGAATCCCAGGCAAGCCCTCTATCCCTGGTCCCACTAGTTTTTTTAAAAAAATTTATCTTTACTGTCCAAAGTGTTTTATTAGTAGAATGATTTCAGTATTAATTATTACAAATAATTATACCTTTTCTCATGTTTCTAAAGACTTTATTATTCTTAAATCATCTTTAAGATCTTACTTTATTTTTTGTATCCTAATGAAATATGTCATCATTACCCTTGGAAAACAAGGTTTCTGGAATTCTGCAGAAAGACCAAGATGGTAAAGTTGTAACTATTTTCATGTTTGTAAGGTGTTCAGAGTTGGCTAAACATCTGAACTGATCGCTTAATGCCATGAGACCCTGTGTTGGTTCTCTGTATCCAAATGAAAACGTTATCAAAATAAGCAAGTCCAATACTTCTACCAAAAATTTTGTTTGTTTATTTATTTATTTATTTAGCTCCTAGCTGTTGAAAAGGCCCTCACTGTACTTAATGTTTACAAATGCCTGGTCACATATTAGTGACTGTGAAGAAGTCAAAGATGTGGAATCAGTGAAGCTGTGAGTGGTATTCCCATATGGAAAGTGGAACAACATAATCTTTAATAGAAAATAAAAATTTAGAGGGCTCGTGAGATAGTTCAGTGTGTACTGATACTTGCTGCCAAGTGTGACAACCTAAGTTTGACCCCCAGGACCCAAATGGCAGCAGAAGAGAACGGATTCCTATGGATGTCCTCACTGTGGGAGCTGTAGTGTGTTACACAGAATACCATTTTATTCAAATGGCTTTACTTGCAAATGTTCATGCAATGGGTCATTGGTCAGGTTCAAGGACACTGGCTACTGGCACACCATCAATACTGGACCCTCACAGAGACTCCTCTCAGATGAGTCATGGAGATCCTGTGGCCACAGTTCTGCAGGATCAGTTCCTTCACACGCTCCAGCAGTTCAGAGGTGGGGTAGATGTTGGTGTGAGCCAACTCAAAGACCTGGATCTGGGTCTGTGTGGTGGCTGAGTTGGTCAGCCTGCCAGTTCTTTCCTGCCCTTGCTATAGGGCCAGCTCTCCTGCCCTTACATTATTAGGGCCAGCACTCCTGAGCTACAGCAATGAAACAAGCCCAGTGCTCATGGGTGCCTCAGTGGGCAAGGGATGGGGATAGCTTACCACAGCATGGATGTCTGTATGGCCTTTGATGGTAACCTGGGCCATGGATATAGATACAGACCCCTGCTGCATTAGGGCCACAAACCCAGACATGGCCCTCAGTGGCAGCACAGGCCTCTCACATCTGGCTGTTCCTTACAGGCATGGAGTCCTCAGCTCCTCCTCTCTTTGTAGTCCACAAACCGCTCTCTTTCTCTTTCTCTCTCATCTCTCCACCACATACTTGCTCATTGTAGTGACAACTGCCCTGGCCAGTGCTGGCGGAGCAGTGGGCTGGGCCTGTGTCTACTGGCTGCCTTTGCCCTAGCTTGTCTGCATCTGAACTCTTATGTTCTATTGGTGGGGATGCAAAATGTTGTCATTGCTATGGAAATTAGTATGAAAATTTCTCAAGAAAGAATCATATGGCTCATTGTTTTCAATTCTGGGTGCAATCCTAAAAGAAAGCAAAAAGTCAAGCAGGTATCTGTTTGCCTGTCGTATTAATCCGGGTTCTCTAGAGTAACAGAACTTTATAGAATGAATCTCTCTCTCTCTCTCTCTTTCTGTCTCTCTCTGTCTCTGTCTGTCTGTCTCTCTCTCTCCCATCCTCTGTGTAATTTATTAGAATGACTTACAGGCTGTGTCCAGCTAATCCAGCAATGGCTGCATCTGAATGGAAGATCCAAGGATCCAGTAGTTTTCCACTCCACAAGGCTGGATGTCTCAGCTGGTCTTCAGTATAAGATAGAATTCCAAAACAGTGGGCTGCAGTGCCAGTGAAGGAGTGAACTCGCTAGAGAGGAGGAAACAAGCAGGCCAAGAGCAAAAGCTTTCTTCTTTCATGTTCTTCCATAGGCAGTCAGCAGTAGGCATGGCCCAGATTAGAGGCGCATCTTCCCATCTCAAGTTAAGCAAGTGTCCCTCACAGGTATAGCCCATTTTTGTATTTTGGTTAATTCCAGAGAACGTCTAGTTGACAACCAAGAGTAGCCATCACATCTGAGTTTGTATCAGGTCTTAAGTTTATATCATAATATTTAAGAGACCACCTGAGTGTCTGTTGGCAGAGGAACAGATACAGAAAGTGTGGGTTAAACCAGATGGAATGTTACGTATCCTTAAAATGTAAGAATTTACCTAATATGGATGAACCTTAAAGACAAGAAGTTTGTCTTAGGGTTTCTATTGCTGTGAAAAGATACCACGACCATGGCAACCCTTATAAAAGAAAACATTTAATTGAGGCTAGCTTACAGTTCAGAGGTTAAGTGCATTGTTGTTGTGGTGGGAATCACGGAGGCATGCAGGCAGACATGGTGCTGGAGAAGGAATTGAGAGTTCTATATTCAGATCTTCAGACAAGAAGAGAATGTAAAACACTGGCCTGGGTTGAGCATCTGAAACATCAAAGCCCACCCCCAGTCACTCACCTCCTCCAACAAGGCCACATCTCCTAAAGTGCCACTCCCTATGGGCCTCAGGGGCCATGTTTATCCAAACTACCACAAATTGAAAGGACTAAAGTGTTGTATTAGGAGCGGCGGGCTCCTAATTACACAGACACTGTATTCTTTTTAACACTGCTTGACCCATTAGTTTTAGCCTCTTATTGGCTAGCTCTTATATATTGATCTAACCCATTTATAATATTCTGTGTAGCACCACGAGCTGGCTTACCAGGAAAGATCTTAACCTGCATCTGTTTGGAGTGGGAGAATCATGGCGACTGCCTGACTTGGCTTCTTTCTCCCAGCATTCTGTTCTGTTTACTCCGCCTACCTAATTTTCTGTCCTATCAGGCCAAGCAGTTTTCTTTATTAGTTAACCAATGAAAGCAACAGATAAGATACAAGACCCACCTCCATCACTAAAGCAGTCACGAAGGGACAGTTAGTGTATTAGTATACTCACACACAACAGTCATGTTCATAGTGACAGAAAGGAGGATAATGGATGCCAGGGGTTGAAGGAAGAGATAAGAGCCAAGCTAATAGTTTATTTGTTTTGAATTTCAGTTGTACAAAGTGTAAATAGCTCTAGAGGTGGCTGGTGGTTCACAAAAAGAAACTGTAAAACACTGTAAAACCTCCATGCTTTGTAAAACCAGCAGCTTATTAGTTTATTTTGCTCACAGAGTAATACCTTAATATAATGCTTCAGATTCCGCACTGCCCAAACCCTCTGCTTGCTGCTGCATTCCAAGAATTCCTGTCCTAATTAACATTTCACTCTAATAAGATGCTCTGTCTTCTGAAGTGTGGGCCCTTCGGTTGTTGACATCTCCTGGGATATGGCCAGATACAACCCAGTTAACTGCAGTGGACAGGCAGCCTGGGGGAGTCGGTGGGACACAGGCTCAGCGGATAGGTTCCCAAAGAGACTGTGGTTGGCAGAGAGCAGGCTGCGGTGAGCACTAGGGTGGGTCCCTGCAATCAACAGGGGTCTGAACATAGACTCTGGGCAGGTGGAAAGAATATGTGGCCGGTCCTTGTCACCATCACTGCCGGGGAAATCCACCATTCTGGATCCTAAGCACAGCAACTAGGTGTTTACTCCTAAAAGCAAAACAAATGCTCAAAAAGGTCAGATAAATTACAACATGCAGGCTGACAGAGATTCCTGATCTTGGCTGAAAAGTCGGAAGAAGAGAAATGAGCCACACTCTTCTCCAGTCTTCTGATGGTGACTCACTCACCCAGCAGGTTGTCAGTCTGAAAACCTACTTAAGAGGCAAGAGGGCAGTCTGCTTTTCCGTTCTCACATGGAGAACAATATGCTTGACAGGCTTTGCAAGAGGAAACCAGAATGGAGGTTTCTTTAAAACACAGGAGCATTATACGTTCCAGAAATGTTCAGCTCCTTGTGTATATGAAGCCATGTCAGAAGACAGCTGTGCTCTCATGATAATTGCAGCACTAGTGACAGTAGATAAGAATCGTCCATCCGTGGAGTAGGTGGATAAAGAAAACACAGCAATATACACAACAGAACTCAGCGAAATCAAGAATTATGTCATTTATACATGCTACAACACGGAAGGAACTATAGATAATTTTATTCCGTGAAGTAGGTCAGGCATAGGAAGTGTCATATGACCTTACTCATATTAGATTCTGTGGCTTCCATGATTGTCCCATAGACATCCCTGTAATAAAGCTTAGTCCTCTGGCTACAGCATTTAGGAGATATTGGAACTTTAACAAGCTGGGGCCTGGTTGGAAGTCTTTGGTCATAGGGGTAGTCCTGTAACTGGAATATTAGGAACCTTAACTTTCTTCTTCCTTTCATTGCTACCCTGAGACCATAGGCAAGCAGCTGCTTCTCTGTGATGTATGTCTTGACACTCACCCCGAATATAAGTGCCAATGACAAGAATTAAACCTTCCAAATTCAAGAACCACAAAACCTTCTCTTAATTTATTTTTTCTTATTTAGTTGTTTTTTTTGTTGTTGTTGTTTTTTTTTTGTTTTGTTTGGCCATGCTGCAAACTGAACCCAGAACACAGCCTGGACACCCTTCCTCTTTTCAAACAGACCATCCCACTTAAAGAAGGCATCCTGTTACCTTGTCACATAAACGAAATCTGACGAAACATATGGAGACAGAAAGTGTGCTTCTTACACAGCAGAGAGGAGAACGTCGGTTGCTGGACACCTGAAGGTTTATGGGAAGAAGGATTGAGAAAGGCTGATCAATGTGTTGTCCATTATAGTTCTGAGGCTGTATGTTGCGGTTTTATCCGCACATGAGCACCTGGCTATGGGAGAAGAGGCATCTCCACAGGGTCTGCCCATGTTATCCTGGACACTCCCCGCTCCTGCCCTCCAGACACAGTGGCTTTGAGAGGGTTCCTCTGCAGAGGAGCTGACCCTAAAATTGGAACTGAGAAAGGTGATAGCTTGGGTGTAAATAGGCTTTCACTGCAAAAGGTGGGACTGAGAATAAAGAAGGGCTGGGAGCAGTGGAGAAAGGAGATGGGGGAGTTCAGGGGAGAAACATGAAGAGATGGCTGTCAGCAAAGTGCTTGATTTGTGAGCACAAGGACTTACATTTGAGCCACAGGACTCAGTGCCAGCACCATGAAGGTGATGGCAGTGCTGTCTTAGTTACTGCCCTATTGCTGGAAAGAGACACCATGACTAAGGCAACAGTTATAAAAGAACACGTTTAATTGGAGCTTGCTTAAGCTTTCAGAGTGTTAGTCCATCATCATCATGGTAGGAGCATGGCAACACACATGGCGCTGGAGCAGTCACTGAGAGCTACATCCTGACCTGCAGCCAAAACAGGAGACAGAGATACAAAGAGACACAGACTCAGAGAAAGAGAGAGAGACAGAGAGACAGACAGACACACAGAGAGAGACAGACAGACACACAGAGAGAGACAGACAGACACACACAAACACACACACAGAGAAAGACAGACAGAGAGAGAGACAGACAGACAGACAGACACACACAGAGAGACAGAGAGCGAGACAAACACACAGAGAAACACACAAACACACATACAGAGAGAAAGAGAGAGAGACAGAGACAGACACACACACACAAACACACAGACAGAGAAAGACAGAGAGAGAGAGAGACAGACAGACAGACAGACACACACACACACACACACACACACACACAGAGAGAGAGAGAGAGAGAGAGAGAGAGAGAGAGAGAGAGAGAGAGAGAGAGACAGACAGACAGACAGACAGACAGACAGACAGACAGACACTCTGGACCTGGTGTGAGCTTTTGAAACCTCAAAGTCCATCCCCAAGTGGAATATACTTCAACCTCTCTTATTCCAAAAAAGTCACACCCCCTAATCCCTCTAATCCCTCTCAAATGGTGTCCCTCTCTCTGATGATCAAGCATTGAAATATATGCACGTGGGGGTGGGGAGTGAGGGTAGAGACATTTTTATTCAAACCACCACGAAGGTGAGTCCCTGGAGCTTGCTAGCTCGTCTAGCCTACTTGTTCAGTTCCAGGCCAGCCAGACATTGTGTTTTACAATAGGGGTGGGGGGCCAGAGAGATGGCTCAGTGGTTAAGAGCACTGACAGCTCCTTATCTGGATACAAGAAACTTTCTGGTGTGGAGTGATACACTGGATCTCCCAGATGCCAAGAACTACGCAGTTCAAACTGGAAGAAGGAAATCCGTCAGGACCTGGTCCCGTGATGGGTGGGGAGGTGAAATGACAGAATAACGCTCCACGGATACCTCATTTTAAAAAGAAGCCTTGTCCTTGGTTCCGACTGGCACCCACCAGGAAGCGAGGTGCAACAACTACTGAGCAGGTTACAGAGAGCAGAAGACCAGACCGAGGCTTAGAGTAAAGACTTTGGAGAATCTTAAGCAAGATGACTTAGTTTAAAGCAGGGAGAGGGGGCATTTTGCTGCTTTTTGTGTCTAATGAACAAAGGGACCTGTACTCACCGAACAGGTGGGATGAAAAGGAAAGTCACCTGCCCCTCATCACTGGCTTCGGAGGGTTTGGTGTGTGTTTCCTGATGGATTAATCCTGCACTCTGTGGCTGTGACATCCTAAAGGGTGAATGGGGGAACAGAATCTGCTAAAGAGAACGAGTCAATGACTCCAAAAACCAAACCTCTGGAGGGCAGCTGGCCCAGGAGGCAGAACGTTCTACACAGAACAGCTCACAGGACAATTTTTTTTTTTCATTTTGCTGACGTGCAAAATATTGCTCATTTCTGATTCAGGTCACACCACTCAGCGGATGACAACTGTCAGGAATGAACTTGGGCTGTACCTTTCAGAAAACACTGCAAGCGTGTCTCCAGCTGCGTCAATGATGCCATTCTCTCCTGCATGCTAACTGGTCACCACTGGTTGCTGAGAACTATGTTTATACACTCATATTAAAAGATAGCATGTTTGTCTAGATCTCTGGCTGAAATTTGGTTTAGGGTCAGAATAGGTATTAATAAAATCTGAGTTAAACTTTAAGTGGCTGTCCTTACACCAGAGAACAAATGATTCATAGGAAATTTGTGGGTCTACAAGGAGGCTGTTACAAACATTAACTAAGGCACTTTATTTTAGAAGTGGTGGAGGGCAGTAAGATGGGTCAGCGGGTAAAGTACTGGCCATGAAAACATACCAACCTAAGTTCGATCCCTGAGATCCATGAAAAGGCAGGAGACACCAACTCTACAAAGTTCTCCCCTTACCCTCACGAGAATGTCATATCAATTGTGCCCCTCATATCATGAAGTGCACATGTGCATACACATGCAAACTGACAATAATAATAAATTTCTTTTTTTTTCCAAAATGGGACAACATGGACTCTGTTTCCTTGGAGGCTCTTAAAATAAGATGATGACTATTCCATATGAGCAAATTCCAGGGCCCTGACACAGGAAGATAGTTCCATTTTGTTGTCAAGGGTTTTGTTTTGTTTTTTAAACTAAAGTTAGAAGTATCAACTTGTGAGCCTTATACCCAAGTGGCATCTCGATTCCCTTCTAAGACTCACTTCTAATACTTATGTTAGGAGAGTTAGGAATTCAGTTAGATGGCCAGGTATGAACTTATTACTCACTGTAGAATGCACAAAATAAGGCATTTATTCTTACTGTTATGGACCACAGAGGAAGAATCTTCCTCAAAGGAATTGTGAAGGAAGATAATAAGATAACTGGGAGACTGATCTAGTGGGTGGCCTTATTTTCTGAGGTTCTGGAAATTTCAGGAGCTGGGACCCAGCTGGAGGAAACTGGTCACTGAGGGTAGGGTGTCCTTGGGCTGTCTTGTCCTGAACTCCATGCTATCTCTGTCTCTGTTTCTTGTCTACCATAAAGTGAATAGCCTCTGCCGTGTACTGTTGCATCATTATTATATTTGCCCAAAGCACAGGAGGGAAACAGCCATGTGAACCCTCAGAAATTGGAACTAAAAACAAACCTTTAGGTGGCTCCTGTCAGGGTTTGAGCCACCGTGAAGAGAAAGGTAACTAGTTTACCTCCATCATTTTGATTCTTCACTACATGTAGGAATGTTGATGACTAACCTTGATCATAAACTTGACTTCTGAGAAGTGCTACGCCATACTAACCACTTGTCTCCTCGCTATGACAAAACACCCTGAGAAGGGCCAGCAAGACGGTGCATTTGGTGATGGTACTTGCTGATAAGCCTGGCGACGCAAGTTCAATGCCCAGGACCCACACGGTAGAAGGCAAGAAGTCTAGCAAGTTGTTCACTGAACTCCACATGGGTGCCATGGCACATGTAACACCCCCTCCCCCCAACAAGAGTAAATTTAATGAAGAAAGGGTTTATTTTGCCTCGCAGTACAGTCTGTCATGGTGGAGACATCAGGGAATCAGGAACTCGAAGCAGCTGATCACATCTCACGCACAGTCAGGAAGCAGAGGAAGAGGCATTCTTTTCAGCCCCCCTTTTCCTCTGCATTCACTCGAAGGTGCTCAGTTACCTAACCAATCCCTCACAAGAATGCCCAGAGGCTACCCTTCCCTAGGTAATCTCCAACAGGTGTATCCAGGAAGCCTGTTTTGTAAGCCATTCTAGATTCTGCCAAACAGGATGAGCTACCACACATACCTTGCACTCAGCAATAAGGAATAAGGCATATTCCTAAGTATATCTGTGATTCCAGAGACAGTTAGCTAAGGGTGGGGAGACCTGCCCTGAATGCCCTAGTGAGGCTTTTATTTTGTCATCTCTACTCAAGCTAGAGTCATTTGAGACGAGAGAGCCTCAAATGAGAAAGTGCTCTCACGGGCTTGGCCTCTGGGCAAGACTGTGGGGGATTTTCATGATTATTGATTTAGGGAAGGTTTATTCTACTGTGGGTCCTGTCAATCCTGGGCCCATGGTGTTGTGGGAGCTCCTTCCGCTCCTTCAGCCAATAGCCGTAGAGATACCAGCCCATCGGGGGCGTGGTCTCTCTCCCTTTAAAAAAGCAGCCACTTCCCTCGCTTGCACTCTGGCTTCCGGCTCCGCTTCCTTCCTGATTGTGCAGAGGGCTGTTGTCTGGGACGGTGATCTGTAAATTTTCCCCCTTAAATAACCATTCTATTAATCATAATTCCTAACTGGTGTGGGATTGTTTGTGACTTACGCCTTTACCGTGGTCCTGACTTGTATATGAAAGCAGGCTGAGCAAGCCGTGAGGAATGAGCAAGCTGGTGAGAAGCATCCCTCTACGGCTGCTTCAGATCTATCCTCCAGGTTCTTGCCCTGCCTGGGTTCCAACCCTGATTTCCCTCAGTGATGGACTGGTACCCCAAAGAGTAAGATGAAATAAATGTTTTCTTCCCTGAGTTGCTTTTGGTCATGGTATTTTATCACAGCAATAGAAACCCTCCCTGAGGCAGAGCAGCACGGTCCAATGGGCTAGGATCCGCCATGGAATACCTCCACATGGAAGAAATAGGAAGGCTTCCAGTGCCGATGCTGCCTTTCTCTGCTTCCTAGACGCCATGAGATGGGCATCATTATTCCACATACCTTTCCAGCATCACATGGTGTTTCACCAAAGTTCCAGATCAAGCCAAAACAAATCATCCCTCGTTCAAGATGCTTTTGATCAGGTGTTTGTCATAGCAATGAAAACTAACACGAGTACCATACTAACTTCTTATATACATTATCAAAGGTTTCTTTTGTGCCACGGTTTACTTTAGTAATATCCCATCTGCATCTGTTCACAAATGCTTAAATAGCCACAGGGAGGCTGAGCAACCTTCTGGAGACTACAGTAGAATTCAGACCCAGTTCTGCCTAAATACCGAAACCTGTGCTTTCAGCTCCCATAAGGCTTTAAAAGAACAGCACACCTATATTATAGTGGTATTTTAATTGTATTTTAATAGATAAAAACTGCCTGAATATCTGAGAGTAAAACAGTCCTGCTGGTCAGCCTTACAGACCACGTTATGGTAACACACACCTTTAATCCTAGTAGCCACCCTAATTGCCATAGAACTCAGGTGGTGCATGCCTTTAATCCCAGTGGTGCACACCTTTAATCCTAGCCCTAGAGAGGAATATAAAATGGGAGGGAACAACTCTCAACACGCAGTCTCATTCTGAGATTCCAGGAGGCAGGATTGCTGTTTCAGACTGAGGTCGAGGTAAGAGCCAGTGACTGGCTGTTTTGCTTTTCAGATCTTCAGGTGGAACCCCAATTTCTGACCCCGAGATTTTACAAATCATGCCACACTGTATAATTGTGCTTTCATACTTGTTGTTGGAGACACAGTCTTATCATTCTCCTCTTAGCATCTGAAAGGTTCAGGGATATCCTTCCTTGTCCAAAGTAATTCAGAGGTTCATATTTTCCATAAACCCTGAAAATTTATATGGCAGGAGAAAGAGCTTCATGACTCTCAACTGCTCAGTATGCATGTAGGGGCTCTGACTAAGAAGTATAGACTCTACTTCGAAGAGATAGTCATAGCAGATGTAATGCATTCTTTTGAGAACTCTCCAACATTTTTTTGAAAAAAATTCCAAGGACACAAGTTTGCCTCGGGAGAGTGGAGCAGGATACCGAAAGTTGATCCTTGTGGGTTGAATAAACTATCTGATTATCTAAAAGCAAGGATGGACAATAAGACAATGATGCCAACTTCCTCGGGTACCACTGTGACCTATACGCTGACTATGCGCACCCTACATTCACATCACCACCCCATCCAGTCCCTCCTCTGACATCCGTCTGGGAGTCCACTCAGCACCCTAGTGATACCTCACCTTTTTAATGACCCAAAAGCCTCCTAAAGAATGGCATGAAGTAAATGTATTCCTTTAGCAGCTGGGGAACTTTGCAGCAGGCCAGATGGTGGAGCTGACAATGCAGCATGAACTGCTTCCCTGTGTTAGCAAGGCTGTCAAAAACACGCCTCGTCGCCTCTTCCCTGTCGAGGTGGGGGGGGAGGGAAGAGCCTTCCCTTTGTGTCTCAGCGTGTGCTTTCCCCACGGACGATGACGGCTGGGAATAAGAGTGGTCTCCATTAGTGAACTTGGAGTCAATAATACAAGGGGAAAACTTAGCTCTGCGGTGAAAATTAGCACAAAGTTGTCCCTACAGAGTCCTAATTTATTGCATCTAAAGTCTGTGTTCTGTTTCTGGTGGAGTTTGGGTCGTATATCACTTGATTGCCACCTACAGTTATATGTGTCTGAAATAATATTTATTTTCTGCTCTTGTTCTGTTTATAAAGACCAAGCAAATCTGAGGTCTGCTGTTGTCAACTCCATGGTCAGCCAACCTCCCATGTCAGAAGTCACAAATTCCATGATTCCTTTCTCTGTGGCACCTCTTAAAGTCACGCTCTGTTTTCATTGACATGAGCTCTTGAGATTGGATTTTGTATCCAGACAATGGAAATGGATTTGTCTCCTGCCGTTGTTTACTTGCTTCCTGCCAGTATCCTGAGCTCTATCATTCTCTTTATTGCCTTTATGATAAATTAAGTCAGGGTCACTCAGCAACTATTCTATCAGCTTATTATCCATCTCATTGTCATATGCAACAATTGCAATCATTAAAATGTGTCTCGTGCCTTTGATGGTCCTCCTCTCTATCAATAGACATTTCTGCATCTCACTTTCCACCACGTGAGGCTGCTCTGTTCAAGAGCATTCTTTGCCATGTGGTTTCCTAAGAGTTATTGTGAGAACAACCTCCTTCAGCATCTTACTGTCTCTTAGGTGATAACTTATACAATACAGTCAGGGCTGTATTAAAATTGTCTTAGGGTTTCTATTGCTGTGAAAAAGACACCATGACCACAGCAATTCTTATAAAGGAAAACCATTTAATTAGGGCGGCTTACATTCTCAGAGGTTTAGTCCATTATCCTTATGGTGGCATGCAGGCAGACATGGTGCTGGAGAAGTAGCTGACTGTCCTACATCTTACAGGCAACAGGAAGTGTTCTGAGCATCACACTGAGTGAAGCTTGAGCAAAAGACCTCAAAGTCCACCCTCACAGTAACATACTTCCTCCAACAAGGCTACACCTACTTCAACAAGGCCACACCTCCTAATGGTGCCACTCCATTTTCTTTCACACCACCACAAACTGTAATCAAGTTTTCACATGCGATTTTGTTCATATGTCAATCTTTCTCATAAACTGTTCAAATTTCTTCTGTGCAAGGGTGAAGTCTCTGGACACCATATCCAAGCTTTGGGTCCTTACATATAGGAAGGGTTTCCTCAGAACCACACTCCAGCCATGTTTCGAAAGTTCCATTTGAAGTCAGAAAACCCTTTTCTATACTGTGCAACTGGAGCTTCTCTTGCTGTCTTTCCAACCCTCTCAAGTTGATCTGATTCCCACCCTTTACTTACCTTGTCAGCTCAATGCTCACAGCTTTATAGTGCAGCATTTTATAGGGCTGATTACTCCCTGATTGCACTTCCCATTAGCTTTTCCTTCCTGCTTTTCCATCACCCTAGCTAGTTCAAACCACCCTTATAGGATGCATTGTTTTATATTAGATTTATAGGCTAAATGGAGGTAATTGACTCCCTGTTAATAATTTGTGTCTTTCTTAGGCTTTTCCAGCTACACAATGTTCTTCTGTGTTTCTCAATACTTGTATCTCTTAGGTCTTAACTAGATCATGAAGATATCACTTTGCGTCACTCCTTGAACAATCTCTATCTCAGGGCAGTCTCTCTTTCGATGTTTTTTTCTTCCTGTCCAGCACCCCATTCTTTACACAGCACACACACGCATATGTGATCTTTTCATTCAAAGTCACTGAGAGCCTTTTAAGGTTCAGCTCATTCAGCAACAGATGTTCTTTCTCTATAGACGAGCACTGCGGAACAAAACACTCAGGTGAGCATAGCCTACATGATGTGTCGGCTTTTATTTTTGAGGCAGAGTCTTGAACTTGGCTATGCAGCTAAGGATAAACTTGAATTCCTGATCCTTCTGCCGTTACTCCTGAGTGCTGGAATTACATACAGTACTACAAAGCCTGGCCAGATAGGGACGTTTTGTTCATTGTTGTAGTTTAATTGTCCCAGAGTATGCTTGACACTTGGTAACTGTTGTGAAATATTGCTCTAACTAGGTAAAGATGTGTTACCTTTGATTCTGCTGCCTTTGTTTAATTATGTAAAGTTGCGTTGCATTTGTTTCATATTGCCTGCCTAAGGCACCCGATTGTTAAAAGGTGAACAGCCGAAGGCTAGGCAGGAGAGGGATAGGTGGGGTTGGTGGACAAAGAAAATAAGTAGGAGGAGAAATAACTAGAGAGAAGAAGAAAGAGAATGAGGGAGAAAGAGATATACATGCCTAGGGCCAGAAGTCAGCCAGTCAACAGACAGACATGAGGAGCAATGACAGATAAATAGGAAGGAAGGAAGGAAGGAAGGAAGGAAGGAAGGAAGGAAGGAAGGGAAAGGAAGGAGGGAGGAAAAGAAAGGAGGAAGGAAAGGAAGGAAGGAAGGAAGGAAGAAAGAAAGAAAGAAAGAAAGAAAGAAAGAAAGAAAAATTAAAAAGCTTCAAGACAAAAGGTAGATGAAGAGAAACAGGATAATTTTAAAACCAGGACAAGTAATAAGAGCTAGCAAGAAATAAGAGCTAAGATAAGACTGTGCTTTCAAACTACTACTAGTTTTGAAGTCTCCCATGATTTGGGAGCTGGTGGTCTGAGAAAGCCTCCTACAAGTGACACTTTGTTCAGTAAATGAATGAAAAACCCAGTATGTTTCTCACCAAATCCTGCTAAAAGGTTTCTATGCTCGCTGCTCTGCCACCAAAACCACTCTCAAGTCCCAGGGAAGAAGACCTTTGGTTTGTTTTCTAGCAGCTGAAACTCCCTCTAGGTATTCTGTTGAAGACAGTCCACTTAGAAGGCTGGTGGTGTAGTGAGCACAATTGCCTTCCCACCTATGCTACACTGACCCACTTCTCCACTTAAGTATCGCTAATAAATGCCCAGGGCCTTATGGAGAGTTAATTGCTGTGTTCTTTTTGTTCCTTTGTAGCCAAAGCCTTGACGTTCACACTTGCTCAAGAATGGCTCTGACAGCTGGGCTGTTGCCAGCCATGGAGAAAGCCTTGTCAATGAGTCAAGTAGCCGATGCTTCTGAGTCAGGTAAGGCAGCTACTGGGTGCGCTGGGTGTTTCCTGGCAGTATGGATGCAAAGGGTGTGCAGGAGTATACACTGTCGGTCTGCACAGCCACTCAGGTTGCCTTCTATGAATATGCATGATGCGGCTGGCCCCTTGCCTCTTGAGCTGAGCCTTACCCACACATGCCCATGTCCTGCCTATCAGATGAAGACAGCCCGGAAGAGGTTTCAAAAGGTGAGTTGCTTCTCCAATTCTGGAGGGTTTACCCCCTCCCCCCCCCAAAGACGATGACAAGTTGCACACTGGCTTATTTTTATTCACAGTGAGTCATTTGCTAGGCTTATTTTATAAATAATATTATCTAACGTAGAAGCAGATGGAAAAGTTCAAGGCAACACCTCCAGGGAGGGAGGCAAAGCACCCCAGGCTGGGTTTGTGGGGCGGTGCCTTTAGCTGGGGTCCGGATAAGCAGCGCTGCCAGGAGGAAACGAACAGATGGCAAAAGGCCCTTGTGACAAAGAATTTCGAGTGGGTTTCTTTGCATTAGGAGTGACTGTCATTCTGCTCTTCCTGTGGTCTCGGTGTATTCTTCAGAACGCAGAGAACGGGCTGGAAAGCCCTCCTGTTAATTCACAAAACAAATCGCTGGCTCGGAAAGGTGCTTGCCCGGTTGAGAACGTGCACACGTGTGTTCAAGCTAATCCTGGCTCCACGTTGTCTTTGTGGGAGGAAGTGGGGGAGGGGCGAGGAGGCCTGGCTCTGCTGAAAGCCAAGAAGGCAGAGCTCCAGGAACCCACGTGCTGAGCAGCCTGAGCTGGGAAATGCCA
>NC_022034.1:31676494-31685636 GCF_000317375.1 Microtus ochrogaster | reverse complement strand
ACACACACATTTTGGCAGATACGCTCCTGTTGGACATACTACTCCAGCAGACAGGGAGAAGCAGGGGGCGTCTTCCATATGCAGGCAGCTATGGACAAGGGGATGGCACATGTGGGTTGCTGTGCAGTTGTTCTGCTGGAAGTGTGGAAGCCGTGCCAGGCCGCACTTGAACTCTGAGAACGGTTTCATTATTTCGCGGAGGCCACAGCCTTTCCACGGGAGAACCCACACTAATGCGTTTTCTTTAAGTGACAGTAAGGACAATGGGCGCCGCTCTTCTACAAGAGTGGCGCCTGTATTTCCGTGGCCTAGAGACCCTTCCAGAGAGCTCCCTCTGGAAGTACCCGACTTGCCGTACTCTGAAGGGTGCCCGTTCTGAAGTTTGTTTTTAATCTTGGCTGGCCTTCTCCTGTATAACACTCGTACTCTGAAATATACGCACAGCGCATTGTTTTGGCATTTAAAGTTCATGATTTAAGAGCTGGTGGTTTTGCCTCATCGTTAAATAGTGAAATAATGGGGTCAAAGTGAGGTTAACAGGATTTAGAACTTCAATATGACTGGAGTCTTTCCTTCCACTGAAGATGACAAGGAAGTGAAAGGAGGGGGTAAAAAGAGGGAGGCAGGCAGGGAGGAGGGAGAGAGGGGGGATAGCAATAAGGGAGAGAAGGGAAGCAAGGTTTATGCATGGACGTCCTGAACATGTGAGATCTTAAATTATCCAGGCTTATAAACCTTTTTATAAGCTTCTCCCATGACTTTATTGATTCGACAAGACTCCCAAGATTATATTTCTCGAGCAAAACAGTTTTATGACAATCGGGTGATTTCAAAAACGAGAAGACAGCCCATTTCATTTTGCTCTCCCCCACAAGCCTGCTATAGTTGGGCCTCTCCTGTTCTGTCTCCAGGGCTGCGGGAGTGCCTGGGACTTTTATCAACACATTTGTGTTTTATAAGAAGGTAAATTTTAATTACATTTTAAAAGAATCGTGGGCTGCTGTGTGCTTATCCCGCTGCATGTGTGAGGGTGAGAGAAAAGCTTGTTAACAGTCAGTTCTCTCCTTCCAACATGTGTGGCTTGGAGGTTGAACTCAGGTTGTCAAGCAGGTACCTTTATTTTCGGAGACACACACACAGACCCAGAAATACACAGACACCCACACACAGACACCCTAGCAATTAAGTAAGTTTTGGCCAGTTGTTTAATCTTTATTTCTGACCATTGCTAAGTTTGAGTACCTGTGTGTGTTTTTTAAGGCTTGCATTTGCTGATCTGTTAATTAGCACTTTATATACTTAATTCATTTTTAACACCTAAAATATATTATCTTAATAAAACCAAAAAGTACAAATCGCTTCCTAGCTAAAAGTCTAATTCCAGGTAGGCATCCTACAGACCTTCTTAGACCTTAAGAAGGAAAATGTATCAGCATCCCATTAGAGCATGATTTATAATGACTAAAGACAAAGAGAATTTCTAATAAATAAAGAGGAGAAAGCAGTTCGTAGGTTGTGGCAACTGCTTACTGAGGACTACAATAGACAAAGAAAAAAAGATACATCTACATTTTCTGCATAAGCCCATTTCAGCATATTGTTGGAGAACATAGATTGTCCAGTCCTAACCCTGTGTCCCTGGCATTGTGGAGGAGACTGAGTTTCTGTAGGTTTTTAACTTTAAAATACTGCCTAACTCGTGGAGACAAGCAGACAGCAATTGCAAAACTACATCAACTCCAAAAACATGCACCTATCTGTTATGACAGGGGACATAAGAAGGACTTGGGTTCCAAAGATGGAAAAGAAGGAGGAGAGTGGGGTAAGTCAACTAAGGTTCAGTCCTGATGAATAAAGAAGCCATGATTTGTTACCCATTGATACTGTATTTGATATACACTTTCAGTGCCTGCATTACTTAAACCATGGTTGAAACATAATGTCAATAGGCAAAGATATTTGAGACAGTAGATAGGTTAGTATAGAGTTTTTGGTAACAGCATTTAAGACTCCTCATCTGTCTTTATACAGTTTCTCTGTTGTGTTTCCTAACGTTTTATATAATTTGTAACAAAAGTGCATAGTAGAATTTGAATTTACTTAAGACTTTCACCTAAGCTGCTGAGTCAGCAAGTAAGGTCTTTGTTTGGTTCCTAGCTCATTGACACTCCCTGTCATTTATCTCGTTTACCAGCCACGACTACAGAGCTTCATTTAAAATTGAGGCTTTGGCTCAGTTGGTTTGCTGCATAGAGAATAAGGTTTATTTCAATTCGAAGGAAGGAACACCTTTTTGATGTTTTTATTCTCACCCCTCAGACTATTTAATTATGCAGTCTGCACAGTGTAGATGTGTATCCATTTGGCTGCACAGCTTTTCAGGAGGTGAAGCCCACAGCAAGGAGACCTGACTGGTAACAGTGTTTCCACGCAAGGTGAAAGACTCCAGAGCAGTGGTCCTCAGCCTTCCTAATACTGCGAACCATGTGTGGGACATTCCTAATACTGCAAACGGTTAACATGGTGTGGTTGCCCCCCTCATAAAATGATTTTCCCTGCTACTTCATAACTGTAATTTTGTTCCTCTTATGAGTAGTGATGCCACTATCTGTGTTTTCTGATGGTGTTAGGTGACCCCTTTGGGGTCATGGCCCACAGGTTGAAAACCACTGCTATAGGCTATTCTGATAAAGCAGGAGGGAAGGAAAAGAATTCAGCGTCTAGGGATGGGTGTGAATAAAGGTGACATGACAAGATGATGCTGACTGACAGCTCAGACTGGAAAGAAAACAGCTGAAAGAGAAATGGATGCAGAAGGCTAGTGAAAAGTCTGTCATAATCCTCCCTCCCATGTTTAAAAGCAACACATAAAAGGTAGACAATGCCAGGAAGTTTAAATATATGTTTCATGAGTGGAGCTCACCCTAAGACAAAAAGCACTGAACTTCCTGAATCAGGAGACCTGAGAGACTGGACACAAAAAGGGAAACCATGGCAGCCTGCCAATTGCAATTCTGGCCAGATTTTCTCCAAACACCTTGAAGTGGATGCTGTGTTCACAGGTATTCCATTTTCAGAATAGCCGGCTTCAGGCAAACAAGGCTTTTTCTTGAAATGGGCAGCTGTGTTCCACGACCATTTCATTTTTGGTTTTTGGATACTGATGAGCAAAGTCTTTAATGTAAAAAACAAAAACAAAAACAAAAAAAAAGCAAAACAAAACAAAACAAAGAAGACCAATCTAAAACAACAACAACAACAACAACAACAAAACAAACCCAAAATGACTCATGCTTCTCTCTAGAGCCTGGGGAGACGCCTCATTTTGCAAAGTGCTTGCCATACGACATAAATGCCTGTTTTAAACAGCCATGTGTGAAAGCACAAAATGTAACCCCAGTCCTGGCAAGGTGGAGAGAGGAGGTTCACTGAATGGCTCACTTAAGCCTGAGGTACCAGTGAGACTGAGAGACTTTGTCTTAAAAACAAAACCAAACAAACAAACAAAAAATGTTGGGGTGTGGTGGAGCAAACCTTTAATCCCAGCACTCAGGAGGCAGAGGCAGGCAGATCTCTGTGGGTTCGAGGCCAGCCTGGTCTACAAAGTGAGTTTCAGAACAGCCAGGACTGTAATACAACGAAACCCTATCCCGAAAAAACAAAAACCAAAACCAAACTGAAACCAAACAAAACCAAAATTGGTGGCACTTAAAGTTAACCTACACACACAGACACACACACACACAGACACACACACACGAGAAATTGTGAGTACTCACATAAACACAAACATGAACACACACATACAAAAATTAACAAATTAACCAAATAAAAATAAAAAAAAAATAAAATGAAATTGCCTTCCTTGTGCATCTGTGTATTATTGTTACATGTAAGACAGTTCAGTAAACATTTATTGCACACATGACGTCGGTGCTCTTACAGAGAGAAAGACTCAGCACTGGGTCGTATGTACACAGGACAGGCTGTGTCACTACCAACCAAACAGCTCTCAACACTGCCCAATTAGTGCAGTGCTAACTGTGAGCCAGACAACTGCCAGCAGCAGTGGTGGGGGGCAGGCCTAGCAGAGAAGGCCTCCCAGGCATTGCAGAAATGCAGGAGGACAGAGAAAGAATTCACACCAAGGGGAGAAATTATGTATGGTATTGCAAGGGTGAAAAGGAGATTTCTTCAAACACGCTGGTATGTGTTACTCGGCTTTGGTGTTTGGACATATGGAGTTACCATGCCTGCTAAATTATTAAACGAGCCGGAAGACTTGGACTCCCTTGAGAACATGTTGTGAGTAGGGCTGCCACACACCCGTTATGCCTTCAGCGCGTGCGTCCCGTCAGACTGAATTCTGAAGAAGAGACAGAAATTTAGAAAACCACATAATGAGTTCTTGCATTGTTGTTACCCTTCGTTTTGTGCAGGCCTCCCTTGGTCTTCTCACAGCTCAGCGAGATAAAAGCCTATGGCCAGAACTTGTTAGCTAACGTGGTCTCCAATGAAAGCCGCTCAACTAGGGAGGGCTTGGTTCAATTCTAGGCTTTATGCAGCAGGGCTTCAGGAAACCATGCCGTACTTTGTCGCGTTCTCTTTCACTGGTCCCATGGTGGGAATATTTCTTTTTCCCATCCCTTGTTTGAGTAAGCTCAGAGGGATGCTTTGTGCTTTTGTAGTGTTATCTCAAGGCCTGGTGCAAATTATCAATAAAAAAAGCAAGGCGAACTAATGAGAGCCAAGGTGTGGAAAGTGTTTATCTACAGGCATAAAGACAGGAAGACAGAACCCTTCCTTTCTCCTAGAGATGATTTGGCCCAATGGAAGTTGAGGGTTTTTTTTGTTTATTTTTGTTTTGGTTCTCTCTTCACTAGAAGGAAGAGCTGAGAGTAGAAAATGGTGTAGAAAACATTGTGTGTGGGAAGTGGTTACCTAGCAACAGGGAAACTTTCAGCTGATGTTCGGGATTGAATAGCAGAAAATTGGGCAGCAGGGAATAACTGAATGGGAACCCAAATGAAAGGGAAGGAAGCCGATGTCGTGATGAGAAAGGTCACGAGAACAAGAAGCGTGACAGAGAAGGAAGAGCTTGAGAACGGGTGTGGCGTGACCTAAAGACCAGGTGAGACCTGAAAATAGTTGATGCTGGGGTAGGGAATGCAGGTAAAAATAGCCAGAAAGGATAAGAGAACATCTCTCTGCAGCGTACGCTGTCGGGGAATGGGATAAAAAGCCTGTGTGTGAACTCTGGGCTTCACACCTGGCTCTTTCATGGTTTTTCATAGCGAACACACCTGGGAGGATCTGGGAAATGTGGCCAGACCATCCCACTTCACACAGTCTGATTAGGTCACTCTCAAAGGAGCAAGGAGGCCAGGTAAGGCCAGGAATATTCCAAAACATTCTATAGTAGGTAGGGGCCCGTAGGTGAGTCTAAAATAATGGTGATAGCTTAGACCATCTAGGCCTGATCCCAGGAGAGGTGGAGAAGCCTGAGACAGGAAAACTTCTGGCTCCCATCTTTGCTTCTGTCACACATTTTGAGAGTTGAAGCACACCGTAGGCCAGTAGGTACCTACTCTGCACAGATGTGTCTTGACATTTCTCCCAGTGCCATGGGTCATGGCAATTCCATGATAGTTGATAACATGCATGTTTATTTAAGTTGCAGAACAAATACCATTCCCTTCTGCATTTGTCTCTTAAAAGAGAAACCATAATTCCTGGCCCAGCTTCCATTTTTTGATCATCCAGATATGCAACAATAATTTATATTGAGCATTGATTTCAGACATGTACACCTAGGCTCATAAGGTATCTACATGAAAGATTTAAAGAAACCTGGGTTATTAGATATGAAGAGCAAGTTAAGAACAGCGAGAAGAAGACACAATTAATATTTATTTTATGTTTTGCCAGGTTTGGTGATACCTCTAATTGCAGTATTTGGAGACAGAGGCAGGAGGATTACACATTCAAAGCTTATATGTAGAAAGATCCTATCTCAAAACAGAACAAAAACTTTGTGTTCTAGTGTGCTTGTTAGTGGAACCCACACCTCCTCATCTTCATTTTCGCTTCTCCCCCCAGCCCTTGACCTAAATGACAGACAAGATGAGAGACCTACTAGGTATTGCCCTAATGGAGGGAAAAGGGTTATTGACCAAGTATTAACAAAATCTATTTCATTTTTAAATTAAATGTATTTGTTTCATTTCAGAATGTGTGCATGTGTGTGTTTGGGTATGTGCAAATGAGCCCAGGTGCTGAGGCAGCCAGAGGCATTGAATCCTCTGGAAGTAGAGTTTCCAAAGCTGTTGTGAGCCGCCTGATGGGTGCTGGGAACTGAACCGTGACAAGAATGTCACTCACTCTTTGCTAACGGCTGAGCCGTCTCTCCATCCCAATTTCCCTGGGATGATGTGGGATCTAGATGCCACATCACACTTTACACTGTGCACCAAGGTGGTTTCACTTGTTCCTTGAGAGACAGGATCTCCTGTAGGCCAGCCTGAGACGTAAATCATTGTATATCTGAGGATGACCTTGAGCTTCTGATCCTCCTGCTTCTGCTTCTTGAGTGCTGAGATGGAAAGTGCTCACTACCATGACTGGTTTGATGTGGAGCTGGGGATCAAGTCCAGGGCCTCACCACCCACAGAAGCACATCCCTGCCGCTTTTCATGCAAGTCTAAAGTCATTTCTGGTTTTCTTTTTTTTTTTTTTCTTTTTTTTTTTCTTTTTTTGTTTTTTCGAGACAGGGTTTCTCTGTAGTTTCGTTTCTGGTTTTCTACATAAGGAGCAGATTTAAGTTTTCACGTTCCTCTTAAAAATAATGTCTTTTGGTACTGAGCCATGTGGCTAACACAGATAAGAATAATGGGCTAAGTTATGAGAGTTAATAAGAAGGCTGAGCTAATGGGCCAATCAGTTTATAACTAAAAAAATGTTTTTATCTATAATGTTTGATTCCTAATTAAATATGATGGAATAAAAATATTTTCCCCAAATCTCATTAACACAACAGTTTTCAACCCATGGGTATAATGACCCTTTCACAGAGGTTGCATGTAAGATATCTTGCATTTCAGATATTTTCATTACAATTCGTAATGAAAAAAAGGAGGAAAATTACAGTTATGAAGTAGCAGCAAAACTAACTTTATAGTTGAGGGGTCACCACCACATGAGGAACTGTGTTGAAAGGCCACGGCGTCAGGAAGGTTGAGAACCACTGCTCTCACACCACGACAAAAGGAGGGACCAGATCAACAGTGACAGTTGTGGACCAGTCATCTATGACAGCATGAAGATTTCCCCAAAACTTTGAGTTTAAAATATCAGCCATCTGCTCACAGTTCTTGGGCAGCAGTTTGTGCAGGGCTCAGCCAAGAAGCTCATCTCTGCTTGGCCTGATATAAACGGGGATTGCTTCGGCTGCAGCCAGGTAGCAGTTAGCTGGGGCTGATAGACCAGGATGACCTCTCCGCTCCCTTCCCCTGGCCTGTTCAGAAGCCAGTGTCCGACTTCTCCCCAGATGTAGGAGTTCCAGGAAGGTAGACCCACTGAGAAGGCATTCTGAGAAGTCACAGATAGTTCTGCAGTGGGCCAGCAGCCCAAGCAAGTCACAGATCAGCTCCAGTGTGAGGTGTGAGAAAAATAGATTCTACCTTTTGATGAAAGTGCCTGGAAACAAGCCCATGACCATTTTTAACCCAGTAGGCTTGGAAAATCTTTACTTGCTTTAGAAAGTGGAAGTGTATCAAAATGTGTACCCAGAGTTGTTGCAAACACAGTGCTCCTGTTTTTCCTTTCTCCTCTTGAACTACTCACTCTCTAACTGAAAGTCTCATGGGAACATTTCCATTTAGGTAACTAAGTGGAAAGAAACCGTGAGGCAGGCAATACCTGACTCAGAATAAATAGCAAGTGATATAAAACATAGCGTTTCCACTAGATGGTAAAAAACTGTGTTATGCCAAAGCTTATCTATCTATGGAGAGTCAATACCAAGAAGAAGATGAATGCATTTCACCCGGGCATGACACAGCTCACCTGTAAGGCCAGCACTGGATAGGTAGGAGCAGGAAGACCAGTAGTTCAAGATCACCTTCAGCTACATAGTGAGACTGAGGTCATTCTGGCCTATGTGAGACCCTGTCTCAAAAATGCAAATTAATTAATGAATTAATGCCTCCAAGATTGAGCATGAGTTCTGGAATGTCATATTATAGTTCATATTTTCTCACTACTAAGTATAAGAGAATTCTTTTAAGCCTCAAACACGTGATAACCCCAGAGTAAAGGTAGAAATATATGGGATTCTCTTCTCTTTTTCTCTAATGAAAACTCTGACTTTATTCAGACATTCAACCTGCCCCGCTATACAGAGGTGTCATTTCTTATCTTTTGCCAGAGATGGGCTCAGGAGCTCTGCCTTGAGATCTGTTCCCCACATGCTATTTCCATATAACTGAGGAGGACACAAAACACTCTGTGTGGGGAGCACATGATTTCTAGGTCCCTGGGATGGATTATCTCTCTTCTAGACCCAAATGAAAGTGTTGTACTATGTTCTGGTAGCTGTCTCTTCATCCATTCCGAGTGCTCATCCTAAGAAAGTTGCAAATAGGACAGAACAAATGAATTCAGGATAATCCAGAGCCTGTAGGTACCTCTTGATAATAGACATCCCTGCTTTTGGACTAGCCTCTTACAGCTTTATTATTTGTAGTTGAAATGACCTTCCTGTCTGGTGGTGCTGTCACTGTCTCCTCTGGGGGTTCCTCAACCTCTTGCCTGAGGCAGTTTACTAGGAAAATTAATTCCACCCACCATCTCCAAAGATTACCAGACTTCTAAGCAGATTCAGATCTCCATATGGCTTAGGAGATCACTCACTGAAGCAGTCTGAAAGATTACTAATGGATGTAGGTGATACATGAAGAATATGCGTGGTAATGGATTCTGAGAGCACAGGACCAAGGAAGGAAGGACAGCTGAGACCAGATTGAATCTGTCAAGATGGATCCTGGAGATGACAGAGTAAATGTTCTAGTTTAAGCAGTTGGAAGTTGAATTCTTTCCCCCTTGAGCTGTACTCAGTTGTGCTCATTCTCTCTCTCTCTCTCTC
>NC_022034.1:31667775-31676394 GCF_000317375.1 Microtus ochrogaster | reverse complement strand
CTTCCCTCCCTCCCTCCCTCCCTCCCTCCCTCCCTCCCAGAGAGGACACACATTTCTTGTTCTAGTACAAGAAAAAGAATCCAAGCATTAATGAAGGCAAAACTACTGGGTGAGGTTTTCACCTGTGAAAATTTAATCTAACCTCAATTCTCTTCTGCCTGTAGAAGGAGGAAGAATCTACGCCAATAGTTTGAGAGTTGCAGTGGTGTGGGCAGGGCCCGGTTTCTTTAAAAAGCACTTCTGTGGTTCCTTCTCCTGTAGCCTGTGCTGGGAAGGGCTCCTGGTTTTAATACTTGGTTAAGGTGAGAGAAGGTAGTGACGCACACCACTGTTGTTAAGGTCAGCATGCTTTCCAGAGCAATTGTGGTAGAACTGGCATAGTATTTAAGATGACACAACCCTCAAAACTTTCTGGAAGTCTCCCAGAAATGGGTTTACGAGACCAAAAGAGGTGGGTGAAATTTATTTGCCTAATGAAATTTTGCTCTCCAGGAGTTGTGTGTCTTGAACTCAGTAGGTTCTGCTGCTGCTCTTCTTAATATCGGCTTGGCTGGCTCACCAGTGATTTTTCCAAGTGCCTAGTTTTGTATCTTAATACTCCTGATACTTTAGTATCCATCAAGTGTTCTGGCATTGCAGGCTCAGAGGAAGGACTGACTGGCCCAGGCTTCAATTTTCCATATAGTTCTTAGGACAATAAAAGCCAAATGAAACCTTGGAAAGATTGAAGACAAGATTTCAAACTACATTATCAGATGTGTTCCAACATGTTCCTGAGCCATTACCACATTATTTGCCTGGGTATCTGGACATAATATTGAGGTAGATGACCTAGGTCAATGACAGGATTCTGACGTTCACCAATAGACTGAAGACCAACACAGCTATTGTTGTAAAAACAACTCAGTGAAAGCGTCGGAACTCAACTTCACGGACAAAGCAATGGATCAAAAAGTATTTTGTCATACTTCAGTATAAACTGTGGAACTGAGGAGATGGGTCAGTCAAAAGAGTGCTGGCCCCACAAACATGTGGTCCCGAGATTGATGCCTGACCCCTGTGTAAATAGATGGATGTGGTTATCCTAGCACTGGAGAACTGGATACAGAGAAATCCCTGGGGCCAGCTGGAGAGGAGATATTTTGTCTCAAAAAACCGGATGGATGTACCCGGGCACTCTGTTGTCCTCTGGCTCCACATGTATGAACAACCACACACAAATATGCAAACACATCCCTGCACATACACATAAACACACACAAAATGGCTGTCATATTTTTCAACACATCCCTGGAAAATCTCAGAGGAAAGTTATGCTGTACTTCTTGTCACAACCCACGTAATTGTCTGATGGGCGACAATGAGCCTCAAGGACTTCCAGGGCACCACTGTGGTCCAATCTGAGCAGAGACTTGATCTCCAAGTACATACATTTTCTCGATGCAGTTGCCTTAGCAAAAGCAGTTTACACACGCTAGAATATGGATCACAGCGTTTTAGAAGGACAATCTTTTCTTTCTCCCTGTTTTGGTAATCAGAAAAACATCAGAAGCAGTTTGATTTTATCTCAAAGAAGAAAAATGCATTTTCTTAAATGCTTAAGTCATCTCTCTGTGATCTGTGCTGCTGATTGGTCCACGGGATTTGGTTGTCTCTTTATTCTGGCCTCGCTGAGAAGAATGTGCTGATGAGCTCAGGCAGCAGGAGGAGGCTGTTATTTTTAGATGAAGACCATGCGTGTCAGAAAGTGAAAACAAATCCTTGGGAATACAGTGAGTTTTCTTTGCGGGGGAGGGGGGGAAGGTTGCATTGTATTATACGCATTAAACTTCTCCAATGTCAAGGACCGTTTGTTTCCAAATCTAGAAAAATACTCTGATGGATGTACTTTTTGGAGTTGGGAAATGACACATAGAACTCTTCACGACCCTCAGCTATTTTCTCAAGCGTCTTGACAGCTTTGGGGCTCGGGGAAAGATTATTTAGATAGTTGAAGCTGTCACATCCCCACATAACTCTTGGGACACATGAAGTTCAAAAGGCTCATGAAACCATGGAGAGACCGCATGCCGTGTTCCTATAGAAAACAGCAGTATGTGAGAACAGTCACTCTTCGGGGTGACCCTGCTACTGGGGTGTGATAGAAACCAGGTGACTAGGAAATATAATCTTCCTGGCACACACTGGCTGTTATCTAATCCACCTGGTTGCAAAGTTAGACACATCTAAAATGGAAATAGTATATGAGTTAAGTGCATCTGAGCTGGTCTTGCAAGCTCATGTTTCACACTGACGGCTCATCTTGCTAATGTTTCTAGGCATGCCGCTCTGTCCCTTATATAACCGCCAACTCTTCGTGAATACTTCTTTATTGTCAGTTAACTGAGGAGAAAGAAAAACCGAGCACAGTTTATATATAGCTTTGCATAGAGCGGGCACCAAAAAGGGAGTCTCTTAGATTGCATCAGCCTGACTCGGTTCTCCTCTGCTCCACTGAGAACTAAGATTGCTCCAGCAGGTAGGACATGAGCTGACATCTCATCTTTGTCTTCTCTGAAAAGAGACATATCATGACAGGTGTCACAAATGGTTTTGCTTAAATCACCATGGTCACGGAAAGAATAAGAGGATCTGCGGCAGGAGGTTTGAGAAGCAGCAGCTGTATGATCCCAAACACTGGACATGCGTGATGATTTCCCAGACTCACCCTGTGTTCCAGGCTGGCCTTGAACTCTGCTCCCTTTGCCTCAGTCCCTCAGATGTTGTAACTGTCATTGCTCCGCCAAGCCTGGCCTCTGTGAATGACTCTCTGGTTATTAAAATGTAATAAGAAGGACTCTCGTCTGCCTCCAGGTATTTGTGTGCTGAGATGTCCTGCCACGAATCCATATAGCTTCTTACAACCATGGAATAAAATAAGATAATGCATTCAAGATGGCAAAACAAAAAGAACTTGAGTCATCTGATAAATTGTGTCTTGAGACCCTAGCTGAGGACTTCCTGATACATAGCACAAACTATGGCTTATATGAACTATTCAAGCCTTTCATTTTTTATGTACAGGAAGGAAAATGATCATTAGCTCTTGGTAAGATCCCCTTGTGGAAGCAGCCTTACAGCCTGGTGCATACAACACACAGATTCCCACCGCTCCAGCGCTCGCTCACAAAGTTCTGCAGCTGCTTGGGTGCGATTGATCCACAGGCTCAACAGTATGAACTTGACATTTCTACGATGGGTTGTCATTGCTGGGTGACCAGTTACTACAAGCAGGAAATCATGAGCCTTTGATACGTCCTTACACCCTGGGGACCCAGACAGTCACGGAGTGGCAGGTTAATTCACCGGTTGCCTATAACTATAGAAAGGACAGAAAAACTTTTTCTTACTGTATTGAAATTTTTTTTTTTGGTTTTGGGTTTTTCCTCTCTGGTAAACCGGTATAACCATTCTAGACATAGTTAACACCTCACACCAAAGGTGATTGCTCCAGTCCCAGGTGACTGCTGCCACCCTGGTGGAATTAGGACTCCAGCAGTCCCCACAGTGTCCTAGTTTTGATGTCAAGACACTATCGTGGTGTCTTGTATGGGTTGCTTCTCATCTGAAATTCATTCTGCAGGGAAATAAGCAGCAAAGCTGCCAAACTTTTCCCACAGAGAAGAAACAAAGGGAGCTGTCAGCCAAATGCAAAGTGGAAATTCTGTACTGTAGACCACGACACAGATTCTCGGTGGATTTCAATAGGTGATCCCAAAACCAACAATATTAGCACTTGCTGGATGTAAAGTTTCTATGATCTGACCCTAGACTTAGAAGTCTCAGGGCCAGTGCAACAGTTGGTGTTTAAATAAAGAATACAGCAGGTTTGGAGTCTCACAATTTGGAGAACCATTGCTTTGAAATGTCAGCCAATAAATGTTGCTCCCCCACCATAGTTAATACACTCACGAATCAAGTTATAGGGACTCTTGTTATTGCTTCTAGCCATTGCTTTGCCTCTCATCTCTGTGGCCATGAGCCCAGTAAGTTAAAGCTTTGTATCCTTAGAGAGATGATGTCACTCTCTCTAAGAGAGATGAAGAGTGTTCCACTGGATTAGAAACTGATAATGCCACTGAGTCATGTTCAGATCATTTCATCACTCAGGAAAAAATTCTTTCTGTCATTGGCTTTAATAATTGACTATAGAGACCACAAATCTCTTATAGAGTTGGTTATGCCCGTTAGCAATGAGGAAAAGTATGAACAGAAGTGCTCTTGAGGGACTCTGTCCTTAAAAAATTATTTAACAATTGTAACACCTGCTGGCCCTGATTGCATTGCTTTGTCCTGCATATCTAAATCAACAGAGGCACACTTAATGCCCAAGCTGTTGCTTAGCAAACGTTAGAATACAGCAACCTGAGTATGAAGAAAAGGATAACGAGTCTACGGGATCTTCCGTACATTTCAGAGCTTGATCCTCTTCGGCTCTCAAGGTCAGGTCCTCTGTTCTTACTCCCAGATACCTGACACCAACGCCATTAAGATCCAGAAAGGGAGGGGAACTCAACAATTCTCCTTAGGTGGGTCTCCTCAGTTGGGCTGTTACCCGAGACCCCTTTCCTCCTCCAGATAATTGATTATGCTGATAAACTCAGAGTCTATGATGGAAAAAAAAGATGTACTCAGTGTTATAGCCCAGTTCAGCCCCAAGCAGTAGCTCAGGATTGGTCTGACCTATACAAGCATGAGGAACAAAAATTTATAGACAATTGCTTAAGAAAACCGTGTGACTCTTTGACTAGGATAATAGAAAAGTCAGGCCCTCTGGCATGGCTACAAACTGTTTCAAGTGACATGATCTGCCCTTTGTTATTGGACAGATTTTTCTTCCTCATTCATCCTTGTCCTTTGCTATTTTATATTTTTCCCTTTGTGTTTCTCCTAAACAGCCAGTTTTCATGGGAAATTTTGCTCACATTTGAACAAATGGCTGCTAGCAATTTGGAATTGGTGTCCAGGAACAGCAGTCTCAAATTTCCTGAGGGTAATAAAAAAAAGTTTTTAAAATTGACTGCAGTTGGCCAAGTGTGACAATCTGGACCAATCCTACCTATCCTTTCTTGGACAGTCTGCATGAAGTACCATTCCTGTGTAGGGAAGAAATGGCACCTTGAGGTTTGTGGTCCCTCTTGGGAACAGAGAGCTATCTCAGGGCGTATAAAACCTAACAGATTCGGTACATTATGATATTCCCAGCAATCCCTTGGCAGATGATGCAGGAATAAAAGCAGAGAGTGGGGGTGCGGCTCAGTTACAGCCTACATGAGACCTTGGTTTTGATCTCAAGTGCTGAAATGAACAAAAATAAAAAGAATGATAAAATATTAAAATCAGTTAAATATGGCGCATTGTATATGACCTACATGGCAGGCAACAGAAAATGGTTTGCCCAGAGCATGCTGGGACATTGGTTCACAGTCCCAAATCACATCAGCGTAAAGAATTGCCTTTAGCTGCAGCACATGCCAGTATTCCCAGCAGTTTGGAGGCTGAACAGGAGGATCATGAGTTCAAGTCTAGCCTGGTCCATACAGTGAGTTCTGGTCAGTATCTAAAGCAGTGGTTCTCAGCCTTCCTAACTTTGTGACCCTTAATACAGCTCCTTATGTTGTGGTGACCCCCCTCAACTAAGAAATTATTTTGTTTCTGCTGCATAGCTATACTTTTGCTACTGTTATGAATCATATGTAAATATATTTCCAGATAGAACTTTGTTGGGGGTCGCGACCCACAGGTTGAGAACCGCTCCTTTAGAGTCTGTGAGGCTCAGTCTCAAAAATTCAAGAGAAGGAGGGGGAAAAAACCAGAACAAAACAGAAGGGAAGGACCAGGAGGTAGATATACCCGGAACAAGAACCACAGGCAGGGCTGTGAGATGGTTCAATGGGCAGAGGCTCTGCTGCCAAGCCTGACGACCTGAATTCCGTTCCCAGGACCCACATCCTGGAGAGAGAGAACCAACTCCTGTGGTTGTCCTCTGAGCACCAGGCATGCTGAGGAACACAAGTTCCTCCCCCAAGTAAATAAATAGTACATGTTATAACAAAATAAATTATTAGCTCTATTGAGAGAGTGGGAAGGCAATGCACTTTACAAGGGCATTGCACAGTTTACAAGGAAAACAGAAAATATGTACCACCATTATAACCCATCTCTTATTACAAAATGCTGCAATAAGAATGGTCTCACAGTCTGCTCCTTTGATAGTCACTTGTCACAATGTCTTAGTGTGAGACTGATAGTAGCAGGCCATGACCAGCTTCTCACATCAGTACCGCAGTTCTTTTCTGTTGCTGTTTTTATTGAGCTAGATGTTTTCCTCCTTTCCCCTCCCTTCCTCCCCATCCCCTTCTATTCTCTCTCATGGTCCCCATGTTCCCAATTTACTCAGGAGATCTTGTCTTTTTTTACTTTCCATGTATGTCTCTCTTATGGTTCTCTTTGTTGTCTAGGTTCTCTGGAATTGTGAAATGTAGGCTGGTTTTCTTTGCTTTATGTCTAAAAGCCACTTATGAGTGAGTAAATATTATATTTGTCTCTCTGGGTCTGTATTACCTCACTCAATATGTTTTTTAGATCTCTCCATTTGCGCGCAAATTTCAAGATGTCATTATTTTTTTCTGCTGTGTAGTACTCCATTGTATAATTGTATCACATTTTCCTTATCCATTTTTTGGTTGGGGGGCATTTAGGCTGTTTCTAGGTTCTGGATATGACAAATACTATGAACATAGTTGAGAACATGTCCTTGTGGTATGCTTAAGCATCCTTTGGGTATATATCCAAAAGTAATATTGCTTTGACTTGAGGAAGGTTGTTTCCTAATTTTCTGAGAAATCGCTACACTGATATCCAAAGTGGCTGTATTAGTTTGCACTCCCACCAGCAATGCAGGAGTGTTCCCTTTACCCCCACATCCTCTCCAGTATAAGTTGTCATCAGTTTTTTTTCTCTTAGCCATTCTTACAGATTTAAGATGGAATCTCAGAGTTGTTTTGATTTGCATTTCTCTGATGGCTAAGAACGTTGAGCATTTCTTTAAATGTTTTTCAACCATTTTAGATTCATCTGTTGAGAGCTTTTGCGTAGGTCTGTACCCATTTTTTTTATTGGATTATTTGTTCTTTTGATGACCAGTTTCTTGAGTTCTTTGTATATTTTGGAGATCTGTCTGATGTGAGGTTGCTGAAGATCTTGTCCCATTCTGTAGGGTGCTGTTTCTTCTTGTTGACCACGTCCTTTGCTTTACAGAAGCTTTTCAGTTTCAGGAAGTCCTATTTATTAATTGTTCTCTCATTGTATGTGCTACTGGGGTTATATTTAGGAAGTGGTTTCCTGTGCCAATGCATTCAAGTGTACTTCCCACTTTCTCTTCTATGAGGTTTAGTGTAGTTGGTTTTATGTTGAGGTCTTTGACCTATTTGGACTTGAGTTTTGTGCATGGCCATAGATACGGATCTATGTTTTTATTCTTCTACGTGTTGATATCCAGTTATGGCAGCACCATTTGTTAGATATGGCTTCTTTTTTTCCATTTTATATTTTTTGCTTCTTTGTAAAAATTCAGGTGTTTGTAGGTATATAGATTGATATCCAGGTCTTTGATTCAGTTTTATTGGTCCTCCTGTCTGTTTTTATGCCAATACCAGGCTGTTTTCAGTACTGTAACTCTGTAGTAGAGTTTGAAGTCAGGGATTGTGATGCCTTTAGAAGTTCCTTTATTGTAGAGGATTGTTTTGGCTATCCTGGATTTTTTTGCTTATCCATATGAAGTTGAGTATTGTTCTTTCAAGGTCGGTGAAGAATATTGCTGGGATTTTGATGGGCATTGCATTGAATCTGTAGATTGCTTTTGATAAGATTGCCATTTTTACTATGTTATTCTACCTACCCAACCGTAGTTCTTAATTTCCAGATTTCTCTGCCTCCCAAGAAATCAAATGATACCAAGTACTCCTTAAATTGGTTTTCTACCATACTGTATAACAAAATGTTCTGTATTTCTCATTCCTAAGATAATCAGAGTTTTGAGATTGTTTTCTTCACTGAACAACTTAAATCATCCAACAGTTGAGAATTTGAGGGTTTAAAAACAAGACAATATCCATATGAACTTCAGATTTCATTACTAAGAGTCATAAAAAGTACTGTATGATGTTCAGTGAGATGTCTCAGTGTTTAAAAATTGTCATCAAATGTTGTAAGAGGCTATTTGTTTCCTGGCGACCCAAACTCCAGAAATAACCACACAGAAACTGTATTATTTAAATCACTTATTGGTCAATCACTTAAGCATATTCAAGTTCTTACATCTTGAATTAACCCATTTTCAGTATTTTATATTTTATCATGAGGCCTGTGGCCTACTGGCAATGTTCCAGTGTGTCTACTCAGATGGTGGCTCCATGGCTTCTCTTTGACTTCGCCTTCTTTTTCCCAGAATTTAGTTTAGTTTCTCCCGCCTAGCTCTACCCTGCCCTATCAACAGTCCAAGGCAGTTTCTTTATTAACCAATGGTATTCACAGCATACAGAGGGGAATCCCAATCACCTCCCCTTTTCTCTTTAAACA
>NC_022034.1:31622419-31663508 GCF_000317375.1 Microtus ochrogaster | reverse complement strand
TTGAACCAGCCCTCCATCCCTGGGATGTGGTTCAGGTCAAATAGCTTAGTGTCTTAGTTAGGGTTTCTATTGCTGTGAAAAGGCATCGTGACCAGACAACTCCTATAAAGAAAACATTTAATTGGGTGACTCACTTAGTTTCAGAGGTTCTGACATTATCATCATGGCAGGGAGGGAGGATGGTGGCATGCAGGCAGACATGGTGCTGGCTACATCTTGATCAGACGGCAACATGAAATGACAGTCTGTCACACTGGATGAATCTTGACCAAAAAGGACCCCAATGTCCTCCCTCACAGTGACACACTTCCTCCAATAAGACTACGCCTATGCCAACAAAGCCACATTTTCTAATAGTGCCACTCTCTTTGGGGGGCAGGCATTTTCTTTCCAACCATCACACTTAGTAATTCACAACTGAATTCAGAGGATAGTTTCACTGGCTTCTTAGAGTCTAGGGCTTCAGTATGGAACTGTAATGGCGGGGCAATTCTGATATTGATTTATATAGTGGTTGAGGACATTTAATGAACATTTGCCATCTGTGATGTTCTACAGATGAAGAGAAAAGATAAACTGCCTACCTCTTTAATCTTGCACTCTGGTTAGAGAGGGTTAAAGTCAGAGTCTTCTATACAAATGCAGCATACAAACACGATCAGACAACAGTGAGAGGAACACGGCCAATCTTTTAGATTCACTAACTTTCAAAGACCTCCCCACATCAACAACATTTCAGGATATACCTGAATGCGAAGCAGTGAGTTGAATGATTAGGAAAGAGAATCCTTGGCCATGGGAATAGCTTATCTAAGACCCTGACGTTAAGATAAACCTTAATGTTTGAGGCTCGACCACCTCAACACCAGGGAAGTTGAGAGAAGAGGGGTGGAAGGGACTGGAGGCATCTCAGAAGAGGCGGGCAGGCCTGATACTGTGGGCTGTAGTGTAGATCCATATTTCTGTATGGCACAAGAGCCATAAGCCTGGTCTGAGGTGGTCACGAACTCTGCAGACAAGTTGTCTCTGTTTAACAATAGCCAGGATGTACTGCTCCTTTCTTTTGTTGGAAATGTAGATCATCTGAGGAGAGGTGTTGGCTGAAGCTAGTCAGGATGTTTGGTGCTTATTTCTTGGTAATTTGGAGGAAGTCTTATAGAGATGCTAATTCATGGTCTGCGTGACAGCTAGCATATAGGTAGATGCGGACGTGACTAAAAGCCCATTCACCTGGTTGCCTAGGAGACAGCCTAATGTGTTTTCCTGCTCAATTTATGTGATGATAATATAAGGTGTTTGGATAATAAAGGAGGAGATCTTCGAGAAATCTTCCCCTTCCATGATGACCATGTAAGCTGTGTCGGTTTATTCCTCGCGACTCCGTTCCAGTCCAGTTAGGGAATCTCTGTTGGACTCACATGGGCTTCAACACTGTGGCAGGGCTGTGGCAGGAAGACACTGGGAAATGCTCAAAGAGAGAATAAGACTATTCCCAAAGTTCTGTCTTCAAAAGCCCCCTCTGCAAGTGTGGTTTCTGGAGCTGAGGAACACCAGAGATCCGTTTCTGTATGTTTTATATGAATTAGCAGCTCTTCCAGTGCACACTTTGCTCTAAACGCAAGTATCTGCCACAGGCCTCATGCAACCTTCTTAGCGGCCATATTCACAACAGCCAAAGCAGAACTAATGAAAATGGCGACCACCCGATACATGGAAAAGCAAAATCGCTCGTTAAGTGCGTATTCCTAAAACGGAGCAAGGAAAAGAAGTACGTCGATGAACAGAAAAGCATTTTAAACAAGATCCAGCATGGGTAGCTCACACCTGTAAATTCAGTATTTTGGAGACAGAAGTAGGAGATTCACCACAAATCTGAGGCTATCCTGGTCTTCATAGTGAATTCCATGATTGCCAGCGCTACAAAGTGAGGCACTCTCTTTAAAAAAGCTGAGTGAAGCCAGGCAGTGGTGGCGCACACCTTTATCCCAGCACTTGGGAGGCAAAAGCAGGCGGATCTCTGCAAGTTCGAGGCCAGCCTGGTCTACAAGAGCTAGTTCTGGTACAGTCTCCAAAGCCGCAGAGAAACCCTGTCTCAAAAAACCAGAAAAAAAAAAAACCTGAGAGAAAAAATCCAAATAGAGATAAACAGATATTTCATGATTCTATTTATATGAAATGCCCAGAAAAAGAAATCTATATATGGAGAAAGCAGTGGTTGCCTGGGGCTGGAGTGGGAACAGAGACGAATTGTAAAGGAACAGGGAACCTTTCAGGGACTGTGGAAATGCTCCAGCATGGGCTGCAGCAACGATTGTGCAACACGTAAAAACCGCCACGGCTCTTTCAACTGTGCGCTTAAAACGTGGTCTCTTTTAAAGCATTTAAACAGGGACAGATGAGGTGTGTAAAGGCCTTGGCTACCAAGCCTGCCCACCTGAGTTCAATCTCTGGCACTTACATGATAGAAGGAGGGAACTGACTCCAAGTTGTCCTTGGACCTGTACACATGCACAGGTGCACACACACATAACAAAAGAAAAGGTATTTAAATTGCTTAAAATATTTAAAACAGACCTCAGTGAAGTTGTTCCTAAGATAGGCACTTATTTTCTAAGTTTAGGACACAAGCCCCCTCAGCATATGAACCCCAGTGTGTCCACAGACCTTTGTGTGACTGTGGTCATGCATCCCCTCTCCTCTTCCCCATCATTTCCCTTTCTCTAGTGGGCAAAAAGCTGCCCTGGCCTCCAGGGTCAGCCCGTGGTCCACTTGGGAATGAGCTGACTTACTGTTTCTTCCTGTCTGGATCATACTCTTCCCAAGCGTTCCCACATCCGGCATTCCCTGGTCTTTTGGGGTGGTTAGATCCTTACCACCTTTTACCTGCTTCCCGCCTACCTTTCTAACCTTTGTCAGCTGTTTTCAGAGACTTTCTCCACTCTCTCCTTTGACTGTGCCTATTCTCGCTTCTTCCTGTTTGTGCCTCTGCTTTCTTCACTCTCATCCATTGTTCTTTTGGGGGTTAGATTTGTTTGTGCCCTTCAAGACTGATTACAGTCATCGAGAACAGAACAGGGACATGCTAGGAAAAAGGAAAACTTTAGGTATTATCATGTCAACTTCTAAACTTCAAAGAGCCAAAAAATCTGCAAAGTTTCTTCTTCTACTGCACTTGTGTCAATCAAAGTAGTTCTCCAATTATGTCTATCGGCAATAAAATATTTATATTTTAAAATCATGTTTCACTGTGAACAAGAACATTTTATCAAGAGAGTTTTTTGCTTATATCAAGGCGAATATTTTGTGAGCTAACCAACAAAATCGACATGACTCGTTGCATTATTTCCATGGGAAGGTGGATCTCAGGTGTGGAGCACATGCCTGCAATCCCGCTCTCAGGAGCTGGCATAGCAGGATGCTGAAGTGCAGGCCAGTATGTGCTACACAGTGAGTTTAAAGCCCTCAGTATGGGGAGGCTCTTTCTCAAGCGAACCAAACCATCCAACCAACCAACAAACAAAAAACCGAAAAGTCTGAAGTTCAAGAAACAGTTGAAGTTTTCTTTGGTTTAGTTGGAGACTGTGGTTCTTTGATTTGGTTTAAGTACATTTAAGTATTTTAAGAATCATATTTCGTCAACCTCATACTTTGTTTAACTGCAACTTGTGTTACATAGTTTTTCCTGCTTGCTGCCCTTCTTTCCCTCCTTCCATCTCTCCCTCCCTCCCTCCCTCCCTCCTCATATTTCTTCCTGTCACCTGTCCTTCCTGCCTGCCCGCTTTTCCGTTCTTCTGTCTTTTGGACACTTGCTTACTGAGCATGTGCTCCGCCATTAAGCCACACCCCTATTCCTTCTCTCTGTTATATTCGTAAAACCAAAAGAGAAATTAGGTTATAACTAGACAAATGTAAATTTTCTCTTCAGTGTAAAAATCATTTCTTCACCTGAGATGTAAGATGCTGAAAGTAACCAGGCTAGCAGTATGGTCCTTAGTGTTAGGGTTCACTTCTTAGTTAACAAAGTAAAGCGTCTCATTTCCTTTGAAATCCAACTTAAAGGAGACAAGAGGGTCCGCAGAGCATCTTGCTGTGTTCTGTGAGATCATGGGGTCATGGGTTACTGTCTTGAGGGAGAGGAGAAGCGACCACTGCCCTGGGAGGGGGGGAGGGGTCAGGGAGAAGCTGGGCAAACTGATGGGGAGCAATGTAGGCCCGAACCAAGCTGAGCTTTCACTTCACAGAAGCTATGAGAATGTGTTGCAGCTTCCAAATATTGCTACGTTTCACACATACTTGTTACGACCCAATCTGGAAAACCATGATCATAAAGAACAAAACCTCCACATAAATAAAAAGTAGAATTTTACAATGTAAGCTGGAGAACCCTGTCCCAGTAGGAAGGGGTTTCTTGCATGCTGTGATTTTATTTTTAAATCTAGACTAACATAGAAAGGGGTGTGGAGTTAGTGTTAGCTTTAGTCTCCACTTCCTGTGTAAGCCATTTGGAATAGATGTTTAGTATAGATATGAAATCACCAGGGAAAACCAAACAAAGGAGAACGTTATTATGAAAAATTAAACATTACTTTTCCACACAGTGTTTTTAAGGCAAGGTCAATGTGGCAAGGTGAAAGAGTCTTTGGCAACATAGGTAGCTCTGGGTCCTGAATGTAATCTCCCTTACAGAAGGGCCTATGACTCTTCTCCGTGAGCATGAGCACAGATATGTAGAAGGCAGGATCCTGCTGTGTCAAGTTAGTTAACCAACAGTAGCCAGTTCCTGCCTTGGACCTATGACCTGCCCAGGCATGGATCCCCTCTCATGGAACAGCCTTCAAATTCAACCAGAAGGTAGTGTTTGTTACCCCCATAACAGCCATCCTGTTATGCACCTGTGGGCACATCTTGCCCAGCAGGCTAGTTCTGTACTTATAGGGTTCACAGCTGGTGAAGACCACTGATGTCTTTCTACTGATGAATGGCACCCTTTGGCACTTTTAAAACTGCAGCACAATTCCCTCTTACCAAAGCATGCTGTGTCTTCCTTTAGCTCTGACAGGCAACAGAAAGAACTGACAAAAGCCTGTGTCACTTGGGGGCCCTTTGGGGACTCCCCTGATTAACTTCTGTGGGGGGTGTCTCCGTCCCTCCCTCCCTCCCTCCTCATCTTTCTTCCTGTCACCTGTCCTTCCTGCCTGCCAGGCAACAGAAAGAACTGACAAAAGCCTGTGTCACTTGGGGGCCCTTTGGGGACTCCCCTGATTAACTTCTGTGGGGGGTGTCTCACACCTCTGTGTGGGGGTGGGGGGTGGGAGGGAGCTACTGTCTGCCTTAAGCAGAGAAGCCTCTCCAGGGAACAGCGGTGAATGCAGAGATGCATGGGTGGGGGTCCAAGATGCGGGGGAACAAGTTGTAGAGGACTCGGATGCTAATGCTGCCCCCTCTAAACACTGCAGAGGGAGTGGGAAGTACGCAAGAGCGTGAAGATAGGGCGGCAGGCTGTGAAATGCCATGCTTGACACACAACCATTGTGATAATGAATTCACAGCAGAAGTGGCGATTTACCTCGGGCCTTACCAAGACTGGCCCTGTGACCAGCCAATCATGAATGGGAGAGGGTGCCTTCCCCTTATTGCTGAACTATTAGTTGTTGATAGGTTTGGGGAGAGGGGAGGGGGGCTCACCATTCGGTTGTGTACCCAATGCTGAGTCTACCAGGCCCCAACAGAGAGCCCCACGCCCACAGTCACACAGGTCTCATTCTCTAGAAAGATATCTCAGAGGCAAGTAGGCCAGAGCCAATGCATGTTTCTCTACTCCACAGGGCCGTGTTCGCAAGGAACAGCCGATTGAGCTCAGGGTGCTTGCTGAGCTGGACATGTTTTTTGCTTGTTTTGAAATTAAAATATAATCACATCATTTTCCTCATTATGTTTCTCTTCTCTCCAACCCCTCTGACATGTATCTCTCTTCCAGCCTCGCTCTCTTTCAAATTCATGGCCTCTTTATTGTTTTTACGTACACACATGCCTAAATGTATAAATATAACCTTCTCAGTCCAGATAATGTTATTTGTGAGTATATATACACATACCCCAAACACTCTCACACAACAAACAAAAAGTACTTACTTTTTAGTCAGGTGTGATAAATGAGCAGCGAAAACACAAGCACTTTGGACTATAAAGGTGGAGACAGGAGGGTCTGAGTTCCTGGCTCTCCTAGGCTATACAGCAAGACACTAGCTCAATAAACAGGTGCTAGGGATGTAGCTAAGTGGTGGGATGCTTGTCTGGCATGTTCGATGCCTTGAGTGTGATCCTCAGCAAATCACAACAACAACAACAACAACAATAATAATAATAATAATAAATATATGGTTCATATTCTCTCATGTTAAAATTCAAAGGATGTGGGGAGAAAGAACTCTGCTAGTATATCTTGACAAGCTTAGAGTCTCCAAACTAATTCCTGCAATCACTTAGCCTTGGGGCAAGAGGGCTGCAAGCTGGAGGCCAGTGTGGCTATGCAGTGAGTTCTAGCACAGTCTGAAGATAGGCTTGGCAGTCAGAGGCATATGGGAGGAGGTGGGGAGAGGAAAGGAAGGGAGAAATGGTGTGATTCAATTAGAATCTCAAAGAGTAGAGAAAGAAAACCATTTATAAAATCAGACATACTTAATGAAAATGTAGTTACCAGCTTTTTATAACCATAGTGCGCGACCCCCTAAAATCATCTGATCAGGGATCTTCAGATGAATTCCACCTAGTATTTACAATCAGCTGCTTCTTGGAAGCTTGCAGGCATCTACTCTGTACCTTCCCTTTGGTAATAATACACAGCTCCTACTTGTTAACTGGTGCTCTTTCAAGTTCAAGCTGTAGCTCCCTGTTTACTACTCAGTGCCTTACCCTAGTGTGGTTATTATTACCACTATGGAATGTCAGGAATGACGTAAACATCTACATCCAGACTCTGGACACTTTTCTATTTTGGAGCTGTGAACTCCAAAAATAACATTTTGGTACAAAGTATTTGTTATACAAAATTAAAATTTAGGGCGATGTTAAAGTGTGTGTGTGTGTGTGTGTGTGTGTGTGTGTGTGCGCGCACGCATGCGCGTGTGCGAGTGTTCAGTGGAAGACTCATTTCTGTTTAAAGTTTTAGTGCTTAGCTAGGTATGGTGATGCATGCCTATGATCCCAGCAACTGGGAGATAGAAACAGGAGGACCAGGAAGATCAGGAGTTCAAGGTCATCCTGTACTAACATTGAATTTGGAACATCCTAGACTACAAAAGACTCCATTTAAATATGTGTCTGCATAGATGCATGAGTGCATTTAGGGATGCCTGTGTATGTGTGTATAATAGCATTTTATGATACTATATTAGTTACTTGTGTTATTGATGAAATACCTGACAAAAGCAACTTAAGGAAGGAAAGAAAGGAGGGAGGGACCGCAGGAGGGAGGCAGGCAGGGAGGGAGGGAAGAAGGATTTATTTGGGCTCATAGTTTGAGAACATTGTCCACCATGGTGGGGAAGGCATGGTGGCAGAAGCCTGATTGGTCACATTGCATTCAGTCAGGAAGGGGAGAACTCTTCCACTGAAGCTTGTCCTTCCTTTCTTCATTTTCTTTAGTCTATAACCCCAGCACATGGATGATGTTGCCCATATTTAGGACGGGTCTTCCTACTTCAATGAATCTATATGATTCTAAGTACTGTCAAGTTGGCAATCAATATTAACCATCAATGGTTTGAAGGTTTGCCTGAAACACAAACAAGGGAATGTGACCACTTGGCAATTAATGGGGGAGTTGCTTCTATCCCCTCATGTAGTTTTGGGACCAAATCACTTGTTTCCTTTATCCATGGCAAAGCATCCTTCCTTTATGTCAACCTTTATCCTTCCTTTATCCCGTGTCTCAACATGTTGGACCATGGACATCCATGTAACTGCGTTTATAGAGTACAAAGACATCACCACTGCCAGTTGTGATGGTTATTCTTGGTTGTCAACTTGACTACGCCTGGAATCAACTGAAACCTAAGCAGGCTGGGTATACCTGTGAGGGATTGTTCTTGATTGAATTATTTGAGGTGGGTCAAGAAGACCTACCTTTAATCCAGATCTTTTGATGTGGGAAGATCCAGTTGAAATCTGGCCAGCACCTTCTGGTGGCAGTCCATATAAGGGAAAGGAAGAAAGCAGTACTCACTCTTTGCCTGCTTGCCCTCACTCTAGCTGGCAAGTTCATTCCTTTACTAGTATTAGGGCCCATTTCCCTGGGATTCTGGCATATACTGAAGACCAGATGAGACAGTCAGTCTTGTGGGCTGAACAGTTACTGGATTCTTGGACTTCCTGTTAGTAGACAGTCATTGTAGGACGACATACTGTAACCTACTCTCATAAATCTCATATATATATATATATGTGTGTGTATATGTATATATATGTATATACATATATAATAAATCCCATATATAAATAAGTTTATATTCAGTTCTGTTTCTGTAGAAAACCCTGACTAATATACCACTGGACAAAAGAATAAGAGAACCCCACAAATAAGGAAGTGTGTATTTACATATAAACTGCTGTGACCAAGAAGTGTAGGACCATGAAGTGGTTACTCTTGTCATCACTGTAGACAAATTCTTGGCAGAGACAGTTTAAGGAAGTAAAGACTTCTTTTCCTCACACTTTTAAAGACCCAGTTCTTGGTTACTTGGCTCTGGGTTTCTGGGCCGGTGGTAGGGCAGAATGTGGTAGAGAAGCAGGTGGCAGAGGCTCTTCTCATGGCAGATGGGAAGGAGAGACGGAATGTAGGCGAGAACAAAGTTAAAACCTAGCCCCCAAGACATGCTCCCAGTGACCTGCTAATGCCAGCAGTTTCTCCTATAGTATTCAAATGCCCCAGTAATGCTACCACACTCTGAAGCCATCAAGAAATACATTCACTTATTACGCCCAAGTCCTCATGGTCTCGCTGTCACTGGAGATGCCCTCATTGACACAGTCAGAGGTGCGCTTTACAGATCTCCTAGGCATTTCTCAGTGCAAGCAAACTTGGCAATTAAGACTGGCTATCCAGGACCTTACTTAATAGAATGAGTCTATGACATTTAATCTGCAAGAGCTGACTTAGGTTTTGTATATCCAAACCTAACAGCTAACACATTTTTCTTTAATATTTTATTAAAATTAACACATTTGAAATGAATATTAAAATAGGTAAAAACATACCAAAGCAGTACAATGTTATATAAGTATAATGTAGTTTTTTTTGTTTTGTTTTGTTTTTTTGGCTACCTGTGGAAAAAATGGTCTAATAAGAAGGGCCCTTTCATTAATTTTCTCGCTACTGTGACAAAATATGAAAAAGCAACTTAAGTGTGTGTGTGGATTCTTTTGGCTCATAGTTCTAGGGGATACAGTCCGTGATGGTGGGGGCAGGTCCAAGGCCAGGCATAGGAGGTAGCTGGTCACAGTCACTTCATAATCAGGAAGCAGACAATGGTGAATACGAGTGTTCGGTTTGTGTTTTCCTCCGCACTCAGTTCCCAAGCCTATCCCACAAAGTCATGCTGCTCATATTTAGGATGGGTCTCTTTACATCAACTCATCCAATTTAGAAAATCCCTCACAGACGTATCCAGAGGCTTGCCTGTTACGTTTTCTAGATTCTAGATCTTGTCAAGTAGACAGCCAATATTAACTATCACAGGTAAGAAATATAATTTGAAATAAGAATAAAATAATGATTATAATAAAACCAATATGGATATCAAAGGTGTTTATCCTAGATTAATTTTTTTTTTCTAAACCGTCATCTAATTTTTCTTGTTTTGTTGTACTTTTGTTTGTTTTTAAGATAGCTCTTATTCTGTGGTTTTAGCTCATCTGGAATTCACAATGTAGCCAAGGCTGATCGCAAACTGACAGTGATCCTTCTGCCTCAGCCTCCAAGGGACAGAATTGCAAGTATAAGTTGCCATATCAGGTTTTCCTATAATACATTATTAAGTCATGGGAGGTACAAAGTCCTGTTCAAAGAAAACTTGGCTGAGTGTTGTGAGGCCCTCCTATAATCCCAACACTTGGGAAGCTAAAGCAAGAGAGCTTAGGTTTGAGGTCAGCTGGAGTACAAAGTGAGACTCCAGAAGAAAAAAAATAGGTAGGAGGTGGATGGGGACAAAAAGAAAGAGAAAAGATAAAAATAAAATGAGGAACAGAGAAAAACGCCCATCATTTTGAAATCTGCTGTCAGCCATTTTGAGATCATTGGGCTGCTGAGCAAGCCTGACTGCTCTTAATGTTGAGTATTCTCTTTCTAGGTCCACAATAATTAGTATTCTAGCCCTTCCACGTCCTTGCTTCTCAACGCCTTGTGATTCTATGCAGGAGCTTGAGAACATCTAGCCACAATATGCTCTACAGGACACAAAAGCCAGCACTGGTTATAAAGTGGGTCTGTTTGTTGTAACTGTCTTCTCATTTAATAACTATAACCCCACGTATCTTAATTTTGACATTAAGAACTTTCAATATTTTAAGGTTAAAGGAACTGTATTTTCTTCGTTGGGTTAATGGTAGGAGGCTGGCAACCCAGGGAAAGTTCTGTAAGCGCCTGATTCAAAGGCGCTTGTGCAGAGCCAAGGAAATACTGGTCTCTCAAAGCAAATGCCATTCGCACAATAATTCCGTTGTGGACTCTGATGCAAGCTCTCTTTCAGCAAGAGCAAGAGAGCAGGAAACTCCTCCTCAGCTTTGGGGTGTGGACAGCTGACATTTGAGAGTCACCTCAGATTGTCGTACGAGCTCTGTTGGATCTGAAGTTCTTGTAGGAACTCAATTGTTGGTAGAGAATTATTTTCTCTCCCACCTGCCACCTACCTCAAGGATTGTCATATCCACCTACTATCTGATGCCTGAACTATAATGCTAGCCAAGTTTGCTCACTGAGGTGGAATTTTGAGGAGTTTTTTATAGCTTTTGATGTTTTTCTGAATATTTTTAGTGAAGAATGTGTATTGTTTTGAGAATATTTACTTTTAATGTTCATTGTGTGTATTCTCCAAGCATGGTGCTTTGCTTCTCAAGGAAATTTTCATTTAGCGTATTCTGTATGTTTGTGTGTATTTGTGTGGGGGCAGATGTGTATACAGATGTGTATCACATGTGGGCACATGCATGCCAAAGACCAGAGGTCAGCAATAGGCATCTTCCTCCATTGTTCTCCACCTGATGTTTTGAGTCAGAGTCGTCCGTGAACCTGGAACTCACTGATGGGCTGATTGGCCAGTGAGCTTTAGGGATTGGTTCATCTCTGCACCCCTGGAGCTAGTGTTAACACATGCCAGCCCTGAGCCTTGGGTTTTGAACTCAGGTTCTTATGATTGTATGGCAGATGCTTTACCAAGTGAGCCATCTCCCCCACCCATATAATATCCTTAAGAAATAGAATAAACTTTATAAAGATATTTTTAAAAGGAGCTATGCCAAAGAAAGGACACACACAGATCTATCAGTTAAATTTCTGATCCTTTTCCTGTGAGATTATACAACCCCTTCAGCAAGACTTTTTACTTAATAGAAACAGAGAGATCACCTGTTAAAATGCCACCCAGATTAAAATTCCATGCGCATTCTCACCCTGAATTCTATTGTAATTTAGAGAGTGGGGTTTCAAAATGTGCAAAAGAGAAGTCAAGCTGACATCTGCAATGCATCACGAGAGGCTCACATACATGTTCTGTTTGTGATTCACGTGAGTGGAGTGAAGACTGAATGTTTCTCTAGTGGACTCAGCTCCCTGTGGGCTCTTCGCATGTAGGCCGTCTCTAGGCCACCGGAGGCATTTCACTCTGACACCCTCGTGAAGACTTTGACACAGATATAAGTTGAGACACAGTGTCACGGAGACATGCTTAGAGAAACAACAACTATGTCAACACCACCCTTCTGCCCTTGACTTTGCACAAGTAGACAACCAGCTAGGGAACTCTAGTCTCTTTTGGCTCGTCTGGCTAAGGTCAAATGTAGGAGTAAAGAATTCCAGCAAGTTCAGAGGCCACAACCACATACTTCATGCATAACCTAATAATTTCACTCACATAATTCCCTTCTCAGTCCGTTCTTGCAATGACTACTTCCTAGCTAACATGGCTAGAGTCTGACTTTAATCGTCTTTAATTTTTACCCATTCTTTCTTTCTTTACTGTGTCTGGTCACTCTGCTCAAAAGGCAAAATTGTATCTGGGCTCAGGGTTCATGCTCAGCCCCTAGAAGAGATCAGATGTGTGAATTAATAATAATAGTATTTGGCAGTTGGTAAGGAGTAAATTGTGTGGAAACATAAGAATGGAAATTGGGGCTGTGCATGGCAAAAGGTTCCCATGGGTGACAAGTAAGCTGACTCTTGGCCCTAAGATTTAACTTTATTTTTATTTATGTGTAAGTGTGCATGCCTCTCCGTGTGTGTGTGTGTGTGTGTGTGTGTGTGTGTCTGCATGTGAGTGTGAGTGCCTGTGGAGCCTAGAGGATCAGATCCCCTGGGGGTGGAGTCACACATAACGGTGAGCCACCTAACATGAGTGCTGGGACCAAATTTGCGAGAGCAGCAGGCTCTCTAAATCACTGAGCAATGTCTCCAGCCCTGGGCTGACCCAAGAGTAGGTGCAGAGTTGATGAACTGTCAAACAAACATCTCAGGTCCAAGAATGAGTGACACAACACACGGCTTCAGAAGTATCTTAGGAAATTCAGGGACCTGCAAGTTGTTTGGTTTGCCTGGCTCAGCTGAGACAAAGGAATCAGAAGGAAGACTACTTTCACACACTCAATGGTTCTTTCCATAAGCTGTCTGGATGACCGGAAGTAGCCACATTCACTGTTGGTCAACTGTTGAGGAGGCTGCAGTATTTGCTGCACAATGTTGAGTCTAACGAGGGTTGCAGAGGAATAGGAGATAGTAAAGTATCGTGGGTGGATGGTGGTACATGCTTGTAATCCCAGTCCTTGGGAGACTGAGGCAGGAGTATAGCCACAAGTTTGAGGCCAGCCTGGGTGGCACCATGAGTTCCAGTAGGACCTTGGATACATAGCAAAACGTTGTTTCCAAAAAAATGTTTTTAATTAAACAAAGTATAAACTAAAGTGTCATTTTTAACTTCCGCACGGGTGGCTTTAACCTCCTGCTATTTCAGCCAGCAATTGCCCCTCCGCAGTTAAAGCCTGGCCTCTCAGGCCACAGCCTAGTGGGAATTCGGTTCGCACAGGCACTAGCTCTGTCGCTGTTGCTAAAGGTAGCTTTACCTAAATCTCTGTCATTTTATTTATAAATAAAACTCGGGATTCAACGGTTGGGTGAAAACATGCTAGTTCAGAGAGGTTGTATAGCACCTGGCCAACCTCCTCTTCTGCAAACAAACAAAAAGCCTCGCTACTCCAAATCCCTCCCTACTACTTCCGGTACATTTCTGTCTCTTCCAGATGTCCTCTGATTCTCTGTGATGACTTTTTGTTAACTAGTTGCGAACTCAGCCTCCTGACTCAAGGTTAATTTTATTTAATTAACGCAAACGCAAACTCGGGGTTCACAGTGTGATTGGATATCCCCAACATTAAAGCGTGCTGAGCCCTGTGATCAAACAATGGCAGAGGCTTCAGGAAACACAAAGGGTGTGCATACGCTGGAGTTTGGTGAGTAGGGCTCTTCTGAGGTGCTGCCCCATTTTCTGAAATGAAGGACTCTTTTTGGCAGCTTCTGGGCGTGGTCCTAGAAGACGCTTGCAGAGCGTAGTGTCGCCATGATCTCAATTTCTTCTTTCAGACAAATGCTCCATGTGGTCCAACTTGTATTGTGGCTCCAGAGCTTCCCCAGGCAGGCTCAGAGCCTCTGTCCTAGCCACAGTGTGGCTTTTCTCTCTGCCCATCGATGCTTCCTCTATCCACTCGTGTTCCTGGCCACAGGGAACACTCTTAACAAATACTGCAGTTTGGGGAGTTGTTTTCCGAAGTGTCCTTGAGCAAGTGCTGGCCTGAGTAATTTCGAGTCTGTGCTCAAGCCGGGATGGCTTTTAGCAGGGAAATGACCTGATGATGTGTGTAAGGGTACAAAATGGAAGACAGGGAGATCAATTAGAAGGTTGTTATAATAATCTGAGCAAGAAATGATTCGGACGGGTGAGATGGCTCAGTGGTTAGGGATGCTGACAGCCTGGGTTCAATCTCCAGAATTGGCATGGTGGAAGGAACAAACCACGTCCCTCAAATTGTCCCTTGACCTTCTTGTGGTGGCATGCTAATAATAAATGCAAAAAAAAAAAGTTGTACTCTAGGGGCCTAAGAACATGGCTCAGCCAGTAAGGTACTTGCCTAGAAGTATGAGAATTGAGAACTAGTATGACCCCTGGATCCCACGTGAAAATGTCATGTGTACTGGCCCATACCTGTAATGTTAGTGCTGGGAAGTCAGAGGCAGGATGGTCCTTGAGTTTATTGCAGCCAGACTAGCCAACTCAGGCCAGTCAAAGACCCTGGCAAAAATAAAAAGGGAATTACATCCCGGGCGGTGGTGGTAGATACCTTACACCTTTAATCCCAGCACCTGTGAGGCAGAGGCAGGTGGATCTCTGTGCGTTCAGACCAGCCTGGTCTACACAGCTAGTTCTAGGACAGCCAGGGAAATACAGAGAATCCCTGTCTTCAAAAAACCAAAAAGGAATAGTAGTATACTCCAGAAGAACAACCCTGAGGTTGGCCTCTGGCCTCCACAGACCCATGGATGCATGCATACCTACACACATGCAAACACACACACACACACACACACACACACACACACACACACACAAATGAGTGCAGGAATGTTTGGAATCTAAGTGAATATGGTGACAGGAAGTAGAAAAAGACAGATCAATAAATGAATGCATTTACAGGCAATATTGGTTAAGTGGATAGTTGGTGGGCATGGTAGAAATCATCTATGTCTCCTAAGTCTATGACTTGGCACAGAGTATAAATTTTGGGGTCACTAGTCAAGACAGTGAACTGGAGGAGAAGCAGAGTCATCAATGACTAGAGTGAGTTCTCATCTGGAGTCAACTCAGTTTAGGAAATGCTTGGCAGATGGACAAAAACACACATGGATAGCAGGAAGATGGTCAACGCTAGAGCAGTGCGAATCATAGGTAAGCTTGTGGTAGTTTATCACGTTGGTGGTAATGAGATTGGTGGGTCACTGCTCTGGCCAACAGAGGCCAGATCTCTAAGCCACTAACCCAACCATTTTCTGACTCCCCATCAGAGTGAAACAAGAAATCACCTTCAATACTATGGACAGTGTTGCTTGTAGCTTCTGTCCTAGGTACCTAATGTTAGCTCTATTAGAAAGAAAAAAAAAAAGACCTTATTATCCCCTGTGTAGCCTTTTTTCCCTTCCACTCTACCTCTTTTTAGGCCCACATCTCATCAAGATTTCCTACTTTCTTTTTAATTAGATGAGAAACTTGGGGCTCAGAGAGACTAATTTGTCCAAAGGCCATGCCTGGTGAGGGAATCCAGACTTCTTATGGCTAAATGTTCACCTTCAATAAGCCATGAAACAAAGAGACCCCACAATCTTCTTAGCAAAAAAAAATCTCAAGGCAGCATAAAGACATGCTTCTCAAATAAAGGCATGCTTACTAGGAGTGGAGGCATACTCTTGTAGGTTGAAAGGAAAAAGAAAAAAAAAGAAAAAGCTGATTGATCAATGAATGATCTCGACTCATGAAGAAATGCTCACATCTCTAATTGTGGGGGAAGTACGAATTCAAACCACAGGAGCTATCATCTTACACCTGCTAGGTGACTCATAAAATGACAAATGATGTCAAAGGGAACCCTGAATGCCATTGGTGGGACCTTAAACTAGTACAGCAAACACGGAAAATAGTCTGAAAGTTACTCAAAACAGAATTTCTATATGATAGAAGCAATTTTCCTTCTGAGTATTTAGCCATGGGACTTGAAATGTGTATGTTCACAACAAAGATGCATAAGCAGTGTTAGTGTGAGCGAATTACTGAATTAAAAATGTGGGTCTATGTATACAATGAATAATGTATGGCTGGCCTAGTTCAGTTATCATTGCTATGATGAAACATAGTGAACAAAATCAAGCTGGGGAGGAAAGGGTTTGTTTGGCTTAAACTTCCACATCACAGTCCATCACTGAAGGAAGTCAGGACAAAAACTCAGACAGGGCAGGATCTCAGAGGCAGGAGCTGATGGAGAGGCCATGGACGAGTGCTTGCTCCCCATGGTTTGCTCACCCAGCTTTCTTACAGAACCAAGACCTGCCCAGGGACGGCCCCACTCACAATGGGATGGGCCCTCCCCCATCAGCCACCAAGAAAATGCCCTACAGGCTTGCCCACAACCAGATCTTTCGGAGGCATTTTCTCAACTGAGGCTCTCTCCTCTCGGATGACTCTAGCTTGTGATAAGTTGACAAAAAAACAAAACAAAAACAAAACAAAACCCCCCAAACAAACAAACAAAAAAACCTAGCCAGTATGTCAGTTTTTGAAACAAGAGAAACTCCACCATCAGCTACTGCACTGGTTGCCTTCTCATTTTCCTGACAAAATACCTGACAGGAAGCAGCTGAAGGAAGGAGAGGTTCATTCTCGCTTATAGTTTGAAGGGATAAAGTCTTTCATGGGCAAAGAAGGTCTGGTGACAGGAGCATGACAACAATGGTCACACTGTGCCCCCAGAGACAGGAATCAGAGAGAGAACGGGAAGTGGGGCCAGGCTGTAACATCACAAGACCCACCCTGGATGACCCTCTTCCTCTTAGTAAGGCTTCACCTCCTAAATGTTCCACAAGGTTTCAAAACAGTGCCATCATCGGGGACCATGTTTTCAAACATATGAACCTCTGGGGGACATTTTCCCACCACATCACAACAGCTGTAATGCAGAGGGACAGGGGAACATCAAGCTTTACTTGCTGGGCCTTCTTCCCAGTCCCAGACTATGCTCTGCCTCCCATTCATTGCCTCACCTTCCCTTATTCTCAATAAATCTCAATTACAACTTCAATAACCAAGTCTTTCATAATTGAGAAGCTCCTCACACACACAGGAGCTCCTGAACATTACAAAATACCTTACCTCTCATTTTTATCTTGTCCATTGCAACTTACAATAGCATAGGCAAGCACCTAGTAATATTCTTTAAAATATTAATATTTAAAACAATAAATCTTCTTTTAAAACTTCACTTGAATAATTAAAAGAAAAATGTATCTAGTTTTGGTAAAGAAAAAGTTTTAATTTTTTTTGCTGTTGTTTGTTTATTTTTTTTGAGACAGGGTCTCATTATATAGTTCTGGCTGCCCTGGAACTCACTATGTAGACCAAGCTGGCCTACAAACTCAGAGATTTGACTGTCTCTGCCTCCCAAGTACTGAGATTAAAGGCATGTGTCACCACTTTTAGAAAATTTACTTTTCAAACAGTATGAAGAAATACAGCCTCCGTCGTTACATATTTTTTGATTAGGAGTGGGCGTACGAGCTGTGAAATTGTACTTTTGTCTTCATTATACTAATTGAAATGGGATTGTTTTCTTTTTATCAAGCAGAATTTTTTTGTAGTCTTAAGTCTGTTGCTGGAAAGATTGAAGTGAATACTTATAATAATAACTTTATGAACTAGGCATGGTGATTCATGCCTGAAATTCCCACACATGGGATGCTGAGACAGGAGGATTGGCCCCAAACTTGAGACCAGCCTGGGCTGCAGAATGAGAACCTATCTCAATTCTCCCCACCCCATGCCTCAAAGACAACAGTAGAAACAAAACAGAAGGAAAATAGGGAAAGACAAAATGAATACAGTCAAATGAAGCCAGAGGAATTTTGTAAATAAAATACACCTTGCAAGGTAACCTGAGTGCGCTTGCTTGTTAGCACCAAATACTTCACTCTGGGTTTTCAAAGCTCTTTTTAGAGGCTCACCCCAGTTAGACAGTGTCTAGAAGATGTGAACCACTCAGTTGCTCTGGACAAAAATATCCCCACCTCCAGATTACCAAACCCAGTGAGAAATAGTCCTAATAGGCAGATACAAAGACCTCATAGAAAAATACAACAGCAACTCTCTTTACAGCCAGCATGGTACAATTCCATGAGTTGTTCAATGCATGCTACAGGCACATGGCTCTTTTCATAAGAAAGTTTACAAAACTTTTTCCTGGTTGTGTGGCATTCTCAGCACCAGCAATAATAGTCCAGTTGGTGGTGTCAAATAAGAACATTCTTCTGATCAATTAGTTTATTTCTAATTGAAACCACCTAAACCATTTAGATGGTTCCAACACGGCTCAATAACCTTGAGAAACGTTGAGGTCAGCATACTACTGGATAGAATGCAAGCAAAAGGGGAAGGTGGGGAGTTCATTGTCCCGCCCGGTTTCTGTTGTAACCATATGGAATAACAAGCCTGCCTCCATTTTAGAAGCGTAACAGTGCAAATAGGTTTATTTTAAGGTTTTGATCAGCTCTCTCTTTTCTCTCCTCATTTTTGAATCAGGCTAGTCAGTAGATTGCTAAAGCAGAGGCCTCTGCTGCAGGGCATGGAGGCCCACAACTGTAATCACAGCATTCAGAAGGATGAAACACAAGGATCTGTGTGAGTTTCAGGCCAACCTGGGCTACACACTGAGTTCCAGGGCAACCCAGACTACAGAGTGAACTCTTGCCTAAAGACATAAAAACAAACAATCTTTCTGCTTGTATCACATATGACTTCAGTTTGCTGAAAGCAAGCCAGATGGTCAAGCCTGCCAAGCAATAGGTAGGGAGATAATCTCTGTCTACTTGGATGGAAGGCACCGCCAAGCCTCCTGACAGTTGTGTGACTCTACAGCAGAGGGGACAAGGGGCAGCAAAGTATCCAATGGCTGTATCCACGGTTCCATGGTCTTCTCTTTCTCTTTAATTTTCCACTTAGTCCAGCTATGTGTGGCTTAGTGAGTAACAAAGGCTACATTCCAAGAATTTCCCAATAGGCCCTTTTATCACATGTGAACCCTGTGGAGTGCACATGCCTACACAGACCCTGAGGAGACCGGCATGTCACTCAAGGTAGCGTCTTGAATGCAATGAAGGGACATAGTAGACAAGATATCCGAGGCTGCTGGTGGAGTAACATGGAATACGGTTTAAGTGAACTTTGAATTTTTTTGAAATTATAATACAATTACATCATTTCCTCCTCTCCCTTTTCTACCTTCAACCCCTCCCATATATTCACCCCTTATCTGTCTCAATTTCATGGCCTCCCTTTCTTTAATCACACACACACACACACACATACACACACACACACACACACGTAACATTAAGCAAACTTAAAAAATATATGTAAGTAGGAGGCACATGTTCTGAGACAAAGATAAAACATTTGATATCATAATAAGATGAGCTAAAAATAGTTGTTCATTATCAGGTATTATGTGTTATGCATAATTGTTTATGTTAGACTTTTACAGTTATCAGTGTCGTGGTTTTGCTTATACCAGTATCACCATGAACACGAGTGACGTGATGGCTATGATACTGTGACAAGCACGATGTCATCAGTGCTAAGAATTGTTCTACCCATTCTCAGCTTACAGGACCACTGTTACATGTTTCAGGTACTACATCAGCCGAAACACTGTTAGAATGCACATGACTGTATTTCTAACACGGGTGAAGTTGGAGGTGTCAGGAAACATAATGGTCCTTGTATATATATACTTTTTTCGTTTTTATGGATGAGAACTGGGTGTGGCTCAGAGGGACGAGGGGACTGGGCTGAGGTTACGTCTCTACACAGCTTATTGCACTGAAACAAATGATGTAACTCTAACATTCTTCCCTGCAGTCTATTGCCAAACCGCAACTCTACGTGGAATTGTGAGTTTGGTTTTGGTGGTGAGTATGGTCTGCCTCCAGAAGTCAAAGCGTGGGCCAGTTGCAGGTATAAAGCCCTTTGGTAATTCACCATCAGGAGACTGGAAATTCTGATTTGGAAAAATATTTTATTTTTCATAGTGACTGCTGCTGAGCCGGGGGAGGGATTTCTAATGAAAATATTTATGGATCCTGGGTTATTATTTTAAAATAGGTAATAGTTCTGGAAGGAGACATTGGGTTTCTTTCCCAGATTGCTCTTCATTGTCCCCAGGTTTCATCTAACAAAGAATCAAATGTGAGGAAGGGCTGGGGGTGGTGAGGTGGACCAAGAATGCAAGATTGCCAGAGACAGAAAGCAGGTCTCAAGCAGGGCTGGTTGGAGCTGATTCTGTGTTTGAAGTCACTGTAATCACCAGCGGCTGTGTGTCTGGCTTACTCCTCAAAAGCAGATCTGAGTTGGTAAGCAAGTGGGAAGCCGAGATGCGCTGGGCATGGTTTGCTTTGAGAGACAGGAACAGCTGTTCCTTTGGGGCAGACAGAGAGTCTGTCCTCACCGCTGTTCCTAGATGATGATATTGCTCCCAGCTTTTCATGTCGTTCACTGTTTCCATCCCCGAGGTCGGTTTGACGGGATATTATATTTTTAAGAGCCACTTTGTAGTTGAGGTTATCTGTTACTCATACGCTGTGTAAATTGGAATGTCTCTTTAACATTTCACGGTTTTCCTTCGAGTTTATTTACTTCAGTAAATCAGCTCCCTCTGGCTAGAAACTTGACTCCTGGGGATGACATCATCTTGGAGGGCTGCAGGGCTGTGTGACAGCCACAGGGTAGTTTTTCTGAGAACTGATGATCTGGCTACACATCAGAAGCCAGATAATTAGTGACCAACCAACATGAGAAACAAAAGGCATTGATTAGATAGACAGTTTTAAAATAGAAAAACAGGGACTGGTGTACAATAGGTGTTAAAATAATTATTTCCTATCCTCGTATTGCTGAGTTCTCTTTATTTTAGCCTCAAACAGATGGTCCCCAATTTCCAACTGTGATCTAGTTTTTTAACAACAAAAATTCACAGATCTCTACATACTAAAACTTGTGGTAGGAGTTTCCTGAGGAAATACATATGGTGAAACACATACTCATGACTCAGGAATGCTTATAAAGCCAGACTTTACTGAACAACAACAACAAAAACAAAACAAAACAAAACAAAACAATCATTTTAAGACTGGGTATACAAACCAGCGCAAACCCCCTAATTCAGGTACAGATAAGTGTGCTTGTGGGTTCCCTTGTAATAATTTTAAAGCTTCCCAGAGATTTCAGGCCTAAGGTTGGCATCTAAATTGTTTATGTTTGTCAATTTGAGGAGCTGTTCTATTTAGGGACATTGCTAGTCTCCTCTCTCCACAGGCCTTATGTATTTCTTACTAACCAGCTCAGATAAGACATGATATAATGAACAGAGCTCAGGTTCTTAAAAGGGAGAAGATTAAATTATTTACTTATTTATTTCTTATCTACCAATATAATTTCCTTGAGGAATGCAATATTACTGAAAATGTTTTGCCTTCTGGAAAAGTTATTTAAGCTGGGGCTTGTAGGATGCTTATTCAAACAAATTCAGCAGTTTAATTTGAGGGTCAAATTAGAGAAGGCGGCATTTAATACGTGGTGGCGGGCCAGTCACTTTTTCTGTCTCTTCCTATTTCCAAGCAACTGCTGTGTCTTTTCAGACTCACAGTAGGTGGTGGGCAGGGCTGGAGAAGTAACCTAGGTTGAGGATTTACCTTTACCATGTTTTGACAAAGCTCTCTGGACCTCTACCTTTTGTCAATAGAGAAACAGACCCAAGTTGCAAAAGAGTTCATGGTCTTGTACTTGAGCTCTTTCTCTTGTTCCTAAATGAAATTGGATCGCTGAAGTTCAACATATAAATAAGATAGCCCCAATACACAGCTTCCACATGCAGCTAAAAATGTTCATTTTCAAAAAATAAAATAAAACAAACATAAGTCAGACAAGAAAAATGTTCAGTGGGCACAAATGATGCCCTAAGATAGTGTGCAAGCCACCAACGCAGTTCTTGCTAGAGACTTAACTCTACACAAAGACTCAGTTCTATACAAAATGTCTAGGCATTCTTTCTCAGTGAGGTGTATTCCTGCCCAAACACTGCTAATTGCCATTTACCAAGCACAGCTGGCCCTGACGATCATAGGCACTTGCAATATCAAATTGGAAGTCAGAGCTGTGAATGGAGAGTGGTTATGGCAGGTTTTATATTGTTAAGGAATCATGCAGTCAGGCAATGGTGACTCAGTGCCACGTTCTGCCTCAAGCTCAATGTTTTTCTCAAAGACCCTGGCCTGGGTCAGGAATGGGCCATGCATCAGTGTTAGCAGGAAACCTTGGGGTTCCGTTTTTGGGCTCTGAGTCTTGTTTATAAAATAATTTAAAAATAGACACAGAAGGATGCTGAGGGACAGTTTTACTAGTGTTGTAGAGGACAATAACAAGACAGGCAGGCTGTAAGTTTTGGCATCTGGTGGGAAGAGAAGAAGGTTGAAGTGGAAGAGGAGAAAGTCATGCCTTCAAGAAAGCAGGCAGGTTCAACAGTAGAGGTTAGCTCTGTCGTGGAAGGAGATGGGGGCAAGGAGAGCTTCAGAGACTACGTGAGAAAGTCCAGAATGTCCAAACAAACATGCTTAGGGATTTGGCTCATATCCAAAAGAATAAAAAAGTAAAAAATTGTATTTTGTGAGTTATAAAAACAGTCCCTAGCTGAGCAAAAGTAGATAAGGTTAATGATGCTGCCAAAATGGATGTTCTGTAGGCTACTGTCCTGATAGAGGGGCTTCTGTGGGGAAGTATATTATTTCATTGAAGGGATAATTAATTAGTCCTCCCCTTGCCTGGATATACTTTTAGGTGAACCAGATGGAAATGGAGTTCTGACTAATTGATTGACAGGATGGGTTACATTAAATGGAGGAGACAGTAAGACATAGCGCTTTGTGTTTAAAAATATTAGATCTCCATCAAGGGCCAGGAATTGAACTTTTTTTTTCTTTTTTTGACCACGAGGAAGCAACTTTCTCTTAATGGCCTCAACAAAGACTAGATACCTCTTCCTTTTCATATGGTATTTTAAAATCTTAAAGAGAGTCTTCCTTTATCTAGTCTTCCGAGGGAAACAAGAGGTGTGGTTCGTGTTCCGTCCTCAGTGGTTACACCATCACCCAGAAGGTCAAGTCAGGAGGATGTCACCGTTCCAGAACAGCCTAAGGTGCATAGTAAGATCCACCACAGCCTAGGATACAGTGTCAGGCCACTTCACAAACAAGCACAGAGAACTCCACACACGTCCCGCTGCAAGTCTCCTCAGATCACTCAGATCCGGTCAGAGACTTTCACCCAGGCTTAGCTTACCCACTTCTCAGGTCAGAATTTTGCTACTGCTGGAGATATAACTGTTTGCTCTCTCAAAAGAATAATTCTCATTCCTTCTCCCCATACAACGATGTAAACTATGACTCTGTAGCTTCAAATAGCAAGAGAACAACCGATTAGTGAGTCTGATTGCGCATGCTCTGCACTGCCAAGTTCCTACAAACTTCAGAGTCGTGCGCAATCAGTTCATATGATTCGTCTTTTTCAGGGCCTAACAGTACCCGACACTCAGAAGACAAGCTGACGGATGACTGGCAGAACAAATGAAGCAAGTTATTTTCTGTCAACTCATTAAATGAGGGAAGACCGAATTTCACGATTGCTTTTGAAAGCAGCCGTTACCGCGTTTGTAATCCAGTTTGTCAACAGAATGAAGCCAGCATTCGGAGGGCTTTTAGAAAGCAGGAGTTTCCAAAACAAACTAGGGCTGTTTTCAGGATGCAGGCTGCACGGTCACCAAGCAGCTGTCCTCACTTCTAACCCCGAAAGGGCTCCAGGGTGCTGTGGCTAGAGGCTGGCAGAGGACCATTCCTGATGAGAACCTGAGAGACCGCCCACTTGGACTCTTCATCCCGACCTTGCCCGTTTGCTCTGCAGTTCTGAGCAAGCTGCTATATCAGTGTCTAGAAAATGGATACTCCCCGTGTGAAGATGTAATGAATTCAGGCTAAATCTCTCAGAGACTGGCATGCTGCAGTCCATAAGTACCGGCTCTCCTGCGCTCATCTGGGTGTAGCGGAAAGAACCTACGTCTTTGAGTTCAGCAAAACAGGCTTTTAATTCAAGCTCAGCCCTTCATCTCTAATTTCACTGAACTTGTTTGGTCTTGTGTAAAATGAAGATAATGACGCGGCAGAGAAACAGGATGGTATTTAAGCTATTGCAGACGGTAGTCTTCTGATGTCTCCACATCTTAAACGTAGGGCAATGCCTTGATGAGTTCACTTTGAGTATGAAGGGGAAGCTATAGATAGAGGACACGGTGTTTTGTATAATAAATGAGAGTCCTGAAGGCAGTGCTCTCAAGTGAGCCTGTCACACTGCTACTTAGGGAGGCTAGGGCAGGAGGGAGGATCCCTGAGCCTGGGGATTTCAGAACAGCCTGGGCAAGGCAGGGACAACGCCTGCACTTCAAAAACTGATTATGGGCCTAAGGGTGTGTGCTTAGCATGTGTGAAGTCCTGGGTTTTATCCATCCTCAGTGTGCAAGGGATAGGAGGAGGAAGAAAAGGGGTGGGTTTGACCACCCTAGAGCTGGAGATGTCTAATATTAAGTTGTTTGTTACTTGGCACCAGAGTAGGCCATCCTTATCTTAATTAAATAGGTGTTACCCAGTGTACCCAATGTGGATGGCACTTGGACGAATGTGTGAGCAGTAGGCGCTGTGATGCATCTAAAGAGAAAGTAGACATGGGGCGGGAAAGGGATTACTGTGCCCTTGCACGCGCTGAGTCCCAGGACCCTACTAGGGGCCACATATAGAAGGAGCTGCAGTCTGCTTCCTGCTGCCCGGCTCCCACACGGCTAGCTTTACCCAAAATAATTACACGGAAACTGTATTCTTTTAAACACTGCCTGGCCCATTAGTTTCAGCCTCTTATTGGCTAATTCTCACATCTTGATTAACCCATTTCTAATAATCTGTGTAGCACCATGAGGTGGTCCCTTACCGGGCATAGATTCTAGCCTAAATCCATCTAGGGTCGAAGAATCATGGCGTCTGCCTCACTTCCCTTCTTCCCAGCATTCTGTTCTGTCTACTCCACCCACCTATGTTCTGACCTATCAGGCCAAGCAGCTTTCTTTATTAATTAACCAATGAAAAGCAACAGATAGAAAGAAGATGAGATGACAGATGCACAGATGCAGTGCAAAGGACCCGAGGTCAGGTGAGCTGTGTTCACGCTGATGGAGGAGAAGCCACAGCACCACCGCAGTTCAGCATGGTTATGATGAAAGCTGAACAAGTAAAAATACTCTTGTTGCTTTTATTTGAATTTTTATTGCTTTGTTTTAATTTTTTATTGCTTCTTTAATTTTACAAGTAAAATTGCTTTTATTGCATATTGAGCAAGGAGGTGAGGTTACTACACACAGTTCAACAATGAGGCAGTGTTATCGACAGCTGAAGGAGGTTTAGCTAATTGTATTAGGATACTCTCTGTAGGGGAGCAGTCTTCAGGTGCTGAAGATTCAGAGGGAGGAAGCTATGGTGGACATTTTCTGCGCATACTGTCAATATTATAGTCCCAAGGAAAGGTATTGCCACTCTCATGGGACTGGGTCTTGGGATTCTTTTTTTAAGATTTGTTTATTATGTATATAGTGTTCAGGGCACCAGATCTCATTATAGATGGGTGTGAGCCATCATGTGGTTGCTGGGATTTGAACTCAGGACCTCTGAATCAGCAGTCAGTTCTCTTAACCTCTGAGCCATCTTTCCAGCCCCCATGGTCTTGCCCCCCATGGTCTTGGGATTCTTGACATGAAATATCAACAGCATATATTCACTCAGGACTTTGCTAGCTCCTTACAAGGGACACATAGGGAATTTGACTTGCCCAGGAAAATGAGATGTAAAACAAAGATGAGAACCATGGAGATGTAGGTGAGCCACCGATTCCTTGCCAGTGCTCAAGATGGCAATCAAGACGTTATATTTTACACCAGTATCAAAGGCTGAAGAACGAGAGTCAGCTGAAGAACCTGAGCACCCTGCCATTTGAGTTACAGACTTGGCAGGATGCTCATGACAATTAAAGTTAATGGATGTAAACCTCAGCATAAAGCAATCATTTGATAAATGGCAGCTATCATCATCCATCCTGTTGAGTCATGTATTATTCAAGAAATATTTATCCAGCCCAAGAAAGCTGGGAAAGAGCAGCTGGTCCATGTGGGGACAGTGGAGCATCCCACAGCCCAATCTGCCTCCTCTCATCTCACCATACGCCTATCTGTCCTTTATGCAAATGTACAGAGCCATGCTCCTTACAGAAGAACAGTGTTGGCTTCCAGGAGTGCCTTCTCTGTATGTATTGCTAGGCGCATGTGAGAGTAAACAGTTTCTAAGAATCATGTTCAGGCCCTGCAGACTTAAACCGCTGATTTATTCATCATATGATAAGAGTGATAAGCAGGTGTTCTGAAAACACAATTACTTAACTAGTGATCCATGTTCCAGTAAGTGACGACCGATATAGCCAGAGCACAAAATAGGTAATGGCTTTGTTTACCCATGATGCAGTCATTGCGATTATTTTTAGACAAAAGATTTGGAGCCTGAAACACAACTCATCATTTTGTTGCTATGAATCTTTAAGCAGTTGTTTTGCGGGATTAATTTAACTGTGGAAATCTTGAAGTCATCACAGTTTCTGAAAAAACTCAGAGATTGAAAACTGAAAACAAGCCATTCCTCGTCATGCAGTACACGTTCCTGAGCATGTCCCATGTCTTTCCACTGTGGAGTGTGCTTGTCTGCTTTCCCAGGCCCTCTTCTAGATCCAGTTCTTACTGTGCCCTCTGCTCTCTGGACGAAGCCACCGATGACTTCTATTCAGGAAGCATTCCTCATGACGCCGGTCTGATGGATGGCCCTTTCCACTGGCCTCTACACTCTTTCTTGGAAGCCCCACCCTCCATGTCCCTGACATTCCTGTCTATTTTGAGCAGTGTCTTGCTATTTCTAAAACCTAGGAATATATTGTGCAATACATGTATATCATAAAAATAATATAAAGATCAATAGGGCCAAAGGTCTGGGAGAAAGGACGAAAATATTGATCTTATTGCTTTAATATAAAGTGTGCACTTATCATTCTGCAGTGTTTCTTCCGCAGCCTTTCTTACACTCGGGTTTTTCATTGAGTTAATTCTGGCAGTCATTTGATTTCATACGCTGGTCTTTCCAACTAATGCTATTTCATTATCTTTACTCAAATTGCTGTAAAATCTAAAGGCTGCAAAACACTGATGATTCATCTTTAGCTAAAGTTTTAGATTGTTATTACAGTTGACACCTTAGATCTAAACAGTGTGGTTTATGTGTATTACAGCATGTTTATACTGTGTATATTTTAGCATTGTTTTCTTGAGGAATAGTGTCCTCGAAGGAAAATTCTGAAGCACAGAATATAATTTTCATATGGCCGGAAGTGGCACATATTATCAAAAATGCTTTCCACAAGAGTTGGAGCAATTTGTATCACCTGAGGTACTGGGGATGCCAGTTCCTCCAGCCTTCACCGTAATTACTCAGTTTTCTTATACGCGAAATAGCATGGCATTAACTGTCTTTAATTTTTGAATGAATTACCATGCAGAAAAAAGACATGAAGAAAACAGATAATTCCAGACACTAGATGATCAAATCCTAACTAATTTCTATATAATGACAGCTTGTTTATCATGTTGTGATGAAGATTACTGGAGAGTACAGGAAACAGTGTTGACATGGAGGGAAGCACAGAACACGTTCTGTTGCCGCTTTAGTTTTTCTATGTGAATTACTTGCCCCTTGTCCTTCTTAGGAAGATGGAACCAGACATGGTCATATGTAGTCCTCCTGGTGGCTGTCTGAGCAGGTACTACTGTGATCTCTGTCAGAGTGAAGAAGAGCTGTGTCAGCAGGTCTTCAGCCTTTGCTCTCATATGTTAAACCTCAACCAACTGGAAACTTTACCAGTCCTACCATGGCCCATCAGATGAGGCGGTTTTGTAGTTTTCTTTAACAAAATTATTATAGATAGACCCTAATATCTTCTCATCTGTAATTCCTTTTTTGTTTTCTGATTAAAAAGTCTTAACAAAGTATGTGTACACGTGTGTGTCTGTGTGGGTGTGAAAAGGCAGTTGCTCAAGGAAGCCAGAAGAGGGTGTTGAACACTCTGGAGTTGGAGTTACAAGCACTTGTGAGCCACACAATGTGGGTGCTGGGAACTGAACTCAGGTCCTCTGCAAGAGCAGTAAGAGTTCTTAATTGCTTGGCAACCTCTCCTTTCCCTTACCTGTAATTCTTTTTCTTCTTTGTTTTATCCAGAATTTTCTGTATTAAAAGATTTTATTTCTTATATAACACTAATGGTCTTGCCATTAATAATGTATTATATTTGTATTGTCAGATTTAGAATCTCATAGTGCTGGTATTAGTTTTTTTCCTGAATATTTTAAAAGAAAAAGTAAAGATCTTAAGCAATTTCTGTATCCTTGTTTCAGTTTGCTAATGTATTGTTCCTAAGCATTTCAACTAAAACTACTTCATAATAATTCTTGATATTTGTTAATAGTTTGTGTAGTAGGATTAAAATTTTATGATTTAAAAAGGTTTAATTTTTAAAGAAAAGTCATAATAGGCTTTGTCAGAATGTGTTTATAAAATATAGTCTAAGACATCATTTTTTATTGCTTTTTAAGGTATGAAAAAGTACTCTGGAAATAAAGAAGATGACATTATATGTTAATTTTACTCAATTTATCAGTATGCATTTTTTACTTGAATATTTTGTTACCTCTAACACCCAGGCCTTTCCTTATTATATTTATAAAAGTCAGATATTGAGGAATAAGGTGTTAGGGAAGCGACAGTTGCAGCATGACCCAGGGAAAAGGTCCCTCTGAAGGGACCGGACAAGCCAAGAGCATCCCAGGAGTCGGGGAAAGGCTGAGCTAAAAATGAATGATTAGGTAAAGGCTCTACTGAAATAAAAGGAAAAGTATAGAAAAGTGTTTTAAAAGACCACTCACATGTACATGCTCATGCACACACAGAGGCAGAGAGAGGGGGGGGGAGAACTTGAGCTTGGTTAGGTACGGGGATCTTGGAGGAATTAGGGGAGGGAACCATAATCAAAATACATTTTACAAAAAAAAAAGATTAAATTAAAAAAATTAAAATGACATTGAGTATAAATCCCACAGACTCCAAGTGTTAGTTTTCTGCACCAAGAGAGAGTAATCTGACTTCCTGGAATTCCCACCGCGGGGGTTTCCCTATATGGCAGGCTTAGTTATGGGTGCTAAGCAAAAACATTCTAGATGATGCTGTTGGCCCCTCACTTGGCAATCTGCCAGTTCACTTAGCCACTCCCTGGAGCTGTACTGCAGGCCTGGCCTTTTGCCAGCATCGGATCTGGAATCAAGGCATCTGAACTCCGCGCCCTCTCCTTTAGCTGACACCTTTTCTGGAGGGTGTGGGTAGCAGTTGCCCCAGCCAAGCTATCTTACCACTAATAACCTTTACCTCCTAACAGTGAGTGCATTTGCAGACAAATGCCCATACACTCTGCAACCACTGTAAGAAGGCCTAGAAGCCCTGGATAAAAAGGTGGCAGCAGGGCACAGTGCTTGGTGCCGGTGCCCCATTAGCAGGTAGAAACTTAGTGGGGAGCACAGCCTCTGTGAAGGACGTATGATTATACACTGCTCATCTGCGGAATACAGCTCATTTCCTAGGAGACATTTTAAGCCATCTGCTCTAAGAGTTGGTATGTGGGAAGACGAAAAGTCTTTAAAAAAAATTAATGTGATAAAGCCCCAAATCAAAACTGAGGCAAATGTAGCATTGCTCTTCTATGCTTTAATTTTCTGGAAAACAGCCTTAGGGAGTGAGGGTTGCAGCAGTCTTGTGAGCCAAGCAAATCCAGGGCCTTTTTAGGGCAGGCCAGGGTGGGATTAGATGTTCCAGGCTACACTGTCCTCGTAAGCCTGCCATGATCTGAAACTTAGATCTTGGTTCTGGGCCAGAATCAGGCTGACCTTCAAATGTCGGCAGAGAAAGCAGTGCCATCTAGACAACTGCTAGGCAAATCCCACTTCCCCCACCCCAAACACTCCAGCTTCTGCCGCCTCTATAACCTGACCCTCCGTGAATCTATAGCTGCTTCCTGATGGGATTTTAGGAGACTGTCTACCTTTGTAGCATTAGGGAATTAAATATTAATCACCATGGCTTTGGTGCTCAGTTGAAGACAGTATCCTTCAGGTATCATTACAACAAGAATAACCTGCCCAACTTTCTTAAGGCAGATTGTGCTATTTATTATTTGAAAACCTTTCCTAATTATCCATACACAGAGAGATCAGTGCAAAGATTTTACGAATGTCCAAATTAGGGAACTATTTGATGAATTACTATATACCTTATATACAGACTTGTAATTTTCGTGTTATTGTCCACAGTGTAAGCGTGAATTAGTTTCTCATGCTTTGTTCTTTGTTTATTTAGTTCAGCTGTGAACATTATGATGAGGATTATGTTTGATATTCAGGGGTTATTCTCATTTCCATTATGCAGTTTTATAATTGACGAGTCAAGGTACATTGATCATTTAAAAGCCTGCTCTTGGTTTGTGACACTCATCTATAGATCGGTTCTACTAGGTTAAAAAATAAACCCTGCTAAACTCGGTAACATGGCCCCTTTAATCCTAACACTCTAGAGGGTGAGATAAAAGGATTTAAACTTAAGGCCAGTCTGTGCTATGTAGTAGAACCTTGTCTCAAAAATCTGAAAGCCCAAACTGCAGATTTATAATCATCATTATGATGTGATAATTATTTGGGGGAAATATTTATGTATGTGTATTTTTATATGTGTGGGTGCGCGCATGCCCGAGGACAATTGCTGGGAGTCAGTTCTCTCCACTACATGAGCTCCAGGGATGAAATCAGGTCATCAGGCCTGGTGGCAAATGCCTTTACCCACTAACTATCTTTTTGGTCACATAATGATTATGTTTTAAATTGTTTGTTTGGGATGTTTGAAATAAAGTTCACTCCACAGTCCAAGCTAGTCTTGAATTTCCTGGATGAAGCAAAGGGCCTACCTCAGCCTCCTAAGGGCTAGGGCTACAGGCATGTTCTACCATGTTTGTCTTCAAAATGATCTTTAAAGGTTTGCTTATTTTTCAACTTACACACTAGACTTTATAGATCGAGTTGATGTCAGGTTAAATGACTTCCCCAGCGAGTACCTCATTGATCGATAATAAGTAATTAAGACCATTACCCATAATATAAGAGACCATAAGAACTGTAATATAAAGTGGACCGCCTCCTGGGATAAACAAGTTACAGAGCTGAAATAGTAAGTAGCCATCTTTGATACTTGCCTCTAATTTTAATTTTTTCTCCATTTATAGTCTCTTCAAGAATTGTCAGATGTCTTAGTTAGGTTTACTATTGCTGTGAAGAGACAACCATGGCCATAGCAGCTCTTCTAAAGGGAACATTTAATTGTGATGGCAGTTCACATTTCAGAGGTTCAGTCCGTCATGGCAGGGAGCATGGCGGCATGCAGGCAGGCACAGTCCTGAAGAAACAGCAGCAACAGGAAGTTGACTAACTGTCACACTGAATGAAACTTGAGAAAAAGACCTCAAAGTCCACCCTCACAGGGACACACTTCCAACAGTAGGTATGGCCCAGATTAAAGGTGTGCTCTCTAGCCTCAAGGTCTGAATTAAAGGCTTGTGTCAGCCAGCTTCTTCCAACAAGAGCACATTTCCTCCAAAAAGGCCACACCTCCTAATAGTGCCACTCCCTATGAGTTTATGGGATCAAATACATTTAAACTACCATGCCAGATGAATAATTATGAGTGTTTTCTATATGGTCATTCTGTTTTTATCTACCGATCTAGGAAAAAAGATAAATTATTTTCCTCATAACCTGAACATTGCATCTGTACTTGCTTTTCTGAGGCTGTTATTACACTTGTAAAAATTCCAGATCCTCTAATAGCTCAGGATAAGGATCCAGTTTTTGAGTTACTCCATGCTCTCTAGGGCTTGTTCTTGAGATATCAGCTCTCTTTACAATTCCAGAGATCCTGACACTCTTGCATTGTACAGAAAATGATCTGAAAATTCTTTGGAAACTTGCTAAAGTGTGTGTGTAAAGTGTATAATGTTGTTTTAAGAGAGGGTTTCTTATCCATGGCTGGAAGTCACTATGAAGCCCAGGCTTGCCTCAAACTCATGGAAATCCTCTGGTCTCAAGATCTGAAGTAAAGGGACTTCTGGGGTGTGCCAACATGCCTGGCTTTCAAACTTAACAAAATATATTAAATTAAATCCTCCCCTGCTATCTGGAAGTAATTTTTTTTTTATCATGAAAGCTGTCTTAATGATTTTGCTATTTGAGCAATAACATCATAACCAATTAATTACTCTTAATTAACTGATTAAAATTTGCTGGCATCCATGAGCTCAATACATTTACAAGCTTATAATACGCTCTTTGGATAGCAGTAACTTTTAAAAACTGGGTCAGTGTCTGCCAGGCCCCTCTCAGTCAGAAGCAGGGAGAACCTTCTTCCCAGGGGTTCACCTACACCCAGGTGGAGTTTGGAAGCCTCTTAATCTTGCTTTTCCCCTAATCCTGTTGGAAATTCCAGGAACTCTTTTTGCTTCCACTGTCTCCATCTGTGTTGCACTTGCTGTCTGCTGCATCTCTTGTAGCCCTTCTTGGTGTATCAGGCTGTGACCAAATACCACCAAAAGAAGCCACCTAAGCGGGCATCTTAGTATATTTCTGTTGGTGTAATAAAACACAACAGGAACAATGTATGGAGTAAGGGATTTCTTCCGGCTCATAGTTCCGGGTTACAAGGCCCTCATGGAGAGGAACTGAGGGCCTCAGGAGCTTGAAACAGATGGTTGCACTATGTCTGCAGTCAGAAGAGGCCATGAGTAGATGCAGGCTAGTGCTCGGCTCTTTTTTTTTTTTTTCACTCTTAAAATACAGCCCAGGATTCCACGCCTAAGGAATGTGTGTCCTCCACGCAGGGCAGGCCTTCCCACACTGATTGGATAATCCCCTCCAGGCATGTTCCAGGTCTGTCTCACACCTCTAGAACTGGATTTTGTCAAGGTAACAACACTATCAGCCACAGGGAGGTAAGGCTTATCTGGCTTACAGTTCTTGCAGGAATGTAATCTATTTTGGTGGGGAAGGCACTGGAGAAGGATTCTGCTGCCTCAGAATCACAGGAAGTAGAACTTGAGCGGAAGTGAGGCAGAGCCATGAACCCTAAGGCCCGCCCTCAGTGACCCATTTCCTTCATCGAGGTTCCACCTCCTGATTGATCTGTCGCTTTCAAAACTTCACCAGCAGCAAGAGACCGTGTGTTCAAACACACGAGCCTATCAGAGCAAGTTCGCACTCAATCCACAGTACTTGGTATGTTGTTCTCCCCTAGAAACATTTTTGTCACATTCTCTAGAAGCCGTATTTACGTATTTCAAACAAAAACAAAACTCCAATTCCTTTCTATCTTTTTCTTCTTCACAGACTGTATATACTGGGTACTCCAGGAAGCAGATGCTGAAAGGAGTGGAAAGGCTAAAGGGGTTAAGGGTTACGACCTGTGGACGATGTCAGGACCAGGAAGCGGGACTGAGAAACGAAGGCTCAGATTGCATAGGATTGGAAAGGGTTTGGGTCAACCAATAGAGGGAGTGCAAAGACTGGTCATTGGGGCTATCCTTTGGATGAGTGGGGCCCTTCGCTATGTTCCATGGTCAGTCAGGCTAGACATTTCCCCAAATTTCACAGCTTCCTCTCTGAGGCACGTCCTGAGCATGGCAGGAGCTGCAGGCTGTCAGCCAACCGCTCTGCTTACCCGGGGACATCAAGGTCTTTGTTGAAGGAAATCAGAGGCACACCTTCAGTGGGATTATTAAGGGATTAATTTTTCCACCTCCAAAAGATTGGAATTCTCTCTCTCTTGCCTTCCTTCAAGTCTTTGCAGGGTGTACTCCTTCACTCTCACTCTGCTTGTTCTTTGCTTGTAAAACTTCCACTCCCTAACCCCTCCAAAACCTCAGCAACCCATTACCTTGTCTCCAGCTAATATTCTTGGATATGTTCCCAAAATGCCCATACTGCTAAACTCAGCTCGCCTTCTCGTCTGCCCCTCCCCCACTATCCTCACAGAGTAATGTCCCTGCTGGGGATCTTAGCACGACTGTACACAATACACAGGGATCCCATAATTAGGTTCTTCCTTCTTACATGGCATCTGAAGACTAGTCTTCTAGTTTCTGTTTACATGTTAAAAAACACTTGGGAGAGCGTGGTCCCCGGAGTCACGTAGATCAGATCGAAAAGCTAACTCTCTGATTCTATTTGGCCATGCCTAGCATCTCTGGGTCTTTCCCCTAATCTCTTAAATGGAGTTTATACTAGCTCCTCACGGCATATTATTTGAAGACTGTATGAAGTCTGTAGCTGCATTATTGAGATGTCTCAAATCACTGAAATTTATAATTAAAGATTTTTTTTTCCTTCGGCAGATGCTGCTAACTATACTCAGGAGATAACCCCATTTACCACTCAGAACATTTTGACCTAATTCTGTAAGGTTTTGGACATTTTGAGTTGTTAAATAATTCCCTTGTGAACTAGTGCAGGTCAGCTCAGAGGATGTGTGTATGTTATGTGTATGTGTATAGTGTGAGTATAGTGTATGTGGTGTGTGTGTGCAGTGTGTATGTATGTGTAAGTGTATATTATGTGCATATGTTATGTAGTGTGTATCCAGTATGTGTGTATAAAGTATGTAATGTGTGTATATATATATATAGTGTGTGTGTGTAGCATGTGCATGTCCAGCATGTGTATAATGTATGCAATGTGTGTATGTGTGTAACACATGCATATATATGTAGTGTGTGTCCAGTGTATGTGTATAATGTATGCAATGTTTGTTTGTATTTGTGTATAATGTGTGTGCCTGATGTGTGGTGGTGTGTGTGTGTGTGTGTGTGTGTGTGTGTGTGTGTGTGTGTGTGTGAGAGAGAGAGAGAGAGAGAGAGAGAGAGAGAGAGAGAGAAAGACAGAGTGTATAGTGAAGGCATGATTTGTTTTCTTGACCCCCACAATTTTATCCACTCTGTGTGTCCTCCATTATCTGAAAAAGAAGATGGGAAGGGAGGGTTGGACTCCTTAGAAACCATCAAGGTTGCTGTTTCTTTTTGCTGTAAGTGATCTCTCTGCTTTTCATAAGCTCAGTAACACGAGTTGGTGACTCCAAGTTCCTGAGACCAAGACACCAGGACAAACAGTTCCAGTAAACACTGATGTCCCTTGACTCTGTTGGCTGAAGCTTGCCTCTTCTCCCCTTCAGTAGCCCGAGCCTGGTGCCAGAGTTCTGTAGCTTACCTGCTCTCTCAGTGGACAGCACAGTTCAGCTTCAGTGCAAAAGCTGAGGAAGAATTCCTTTCCTATACTTCCTCACTCCCCAAATGAGGCACTCTGGCTCTCTCGGTGGCCGTACTACACAGTCACCTCTGTCTTTCCTCCCTCTATTTTGGTAGTGCAGGTAGGCGATAGCCTCATGGGGCGCACAGGGAATCACAGCTTAGATGAAAGCTACCATTAACCCGGCCCTGGAGAGTTTGCTAAGTATTTCTCAATAGTACTTCACCATAATTCCTGAGCTGATTAGTAACCGCAAATGGGCAGGAAGAGACTGCAAGCAGTACTTTTCTCCACTTGGACACGGGTACGTAGGACAGGATCCATGACCTATCTGGCCTATAACAATTAATGTTACCTTTTATCTTAGTGAGATGTAACAGTTTTATGTCTATGCTGTATGTTTCTATTACAAATGTGGGTTACAATGCAGTACTCAAAATATTAAGCAATTAATCTCTGCAACAAATCTTCATGGTAGTCACTGTTACAATAGGTGAGGAAATTGAGGCACGTACCGGTAAGCAACCCACTTGTCTTCTGGTTACTACTGGATTGAGGAATTCTGTGATTCAGGAACCAAATTAGATTTTCAAATCCAGCTTGGAAAGTGTTCTTAACTGTTGTTATAACAATTTAATTCTTATAACTGTTTAATTGTTGTGAAGGATCATCTGAGTCATAACAACACATACAAAATTGAATAACTTGTCATTTCTCTTGTGTGGGAAAGGGTGCACATTATAGTCATTGATATGCCCTTGACACACCAGGATTTTTTAGTTATAACGACTTTTAGATTTCATCATACATCTTCTTTCTAGCTATTGGTAATCTTTTTTGAGGCATTGAATCAGGAAAAAAAATGTAAGAAAATTCAGTTGACTCAACTCAAAAATTCATATCAAATTTATGAATGTAAATCCATTGATTTCCATCAAATACTGGGTTTACATGTATGCTACTATGCTTGGCCAAGATTTTATCATTTATATAAAAATAAACAATTGCATCCATCTCATTAGCACACAGATTGGTTTTCATCTTTAATAAATGGTAAAATTAAATGTGTACCAAATAATTAAAATTAGTTTATAATATAAGCAAACATTTGACTCGAATATCTATTTTGTATACCTGTACATCCAGGGTTGTGTAAAAATTTCTTGGACAATAACTGCGCAGTGATGGCACATGCCTTTAATCCAAGCACTCGGGAGGCAGAGGCAGGCAGATCTTGAGTTCAAGGGCAGCCTCTTCTACAGAGTAAGTTACAGGACAGGCTCCAAAGCTGCAGAGAAACCCTGTCTCGAAAAACAAAAAACCAATCAAACACACACACACAAAAAAAACACTTCTTTGCTGGGTGGTGGTGGTTGTGCAGGCCTTTAATCCCAGCCCTTGGGAGGCAGAGGCAGGTGGATTTCAGTGAGTTTGAGGCCAGTGTGGTCTACAGAGTAAGTTCCAGGATAGTAAGGACTGTCCCACAAAGGAACCCTGTCTCAAAAATCTAATGAAAAAAATCTTGGACAAAAGGGGTTGGGAGTTTAAGAATCCCTGAATTGGGCAGGTGGTGGTGGTACATGCCTTTAATTCCCAACCTCCATCCTCCATCTTTTCTTTTCCCTTACTCCCTCCTCTGTCTCTCTGTCTCTCTCTCTTCTTTTTCTCTTTCTTCTCTCTTCTCTTCTTGCTCTCTCTTTCTCTCTTTTCTTTCTTTTCTCTCTCTTTCTCTCTCCCCCCCCCTCTTTCTTAGAATGCACATGGCCGGCTGAAGCAGGAGAATCAAGAGTTGGGGACAACCTGAGCTGCACATCTAGTTTCCAGAATTTGGCTCTTTGTTAAACTATGAATCATGAAAAGATGAATATGTGGATATAGTATTTATAGTATTTTTACTTCAGTTGTTTTTTTTTTTCCTTTTTGGGGGGAGGGTTCCAGACAGGGTTTCTCTTTGTAATATCCCTAGCTGTCCTGGAACTCACTTTGTAGACCAGGCTGGCCTAGAACTCACAGAGATCTTGCCTGCCTCTGTTTCCTGGAGTGCTGGAAGTGCTGGGATTAAAGGCTTATGCCACCACACATGGCTTTGATGATTTTCTTTTTGAAAATTTTAATAAATATTTTTAAACCCATCCTTTTCAAGGGTTATAACTAATGTGCTACTTACTTAAATCAGAAAAGAGCCATCTCATTACCTTTTCATATTTCTGTCACATTTTAGCATCAAAGTCAGTTGACACTTGACAGACACCTCAGGATTTGGAGAACTAACTGCCAGTCTACAGGAAGGAGACCTAGATGTACAACCACAGTCTGCTGCCTTTCAACAAATGTGGTGAGTGATGGAATGAATATCCTTCCAAACTTAAACCTCACAAGCTTCAAATAGTAGGTTTTTGAGAAAAATATGTAAATATTTAAGTAAATATGAAGCTTTTGTTAGCAACTTCCACAATATGGACAAGCATCTCTGGACTCAAAGTCTAAGGGACTTGAGCTCTGGTTTACTTTATTGATATGCTAAACGCAGAGCCTGCCTCCTGCCACAGCGGTTAACCAGTATTTATTTTGTATTTACATATTGGAGAGATCATATTGCCAACAAGAAGAATTTAAAGTGAATGCTGCATCCTTCTGTCTTTTCTCAGGATGTCCGCTCCTATGTAGGGTAGGAACTAAAGTGGAGCAGGGCTCCAAGATGTGGGAGGCAGGAGCGACCTCTTTTCTAGTCCCACCGTGATCCATAGTTGGTGCTCTTGGAATGCATGCTGACAATTAAACATCTGATCTTCATTCTGAGTCAGATAGGGAGCCCCACCCCCACCCCATCTGGCCTCTTAATTTTAACTAGTGGTAATGAGTTGCGGGGACTACTCACACCTTCTATAATCGTGCCTCAGAAAGCGTGTATAGGAAGATAGGACTTGGGGTCAATTTATGGCCGCTTTCTCGCTTGTAGGAAACAGGACGCAGAAGTCGGGAGGTACCAGAGCGGCCTCAGAGGTGATCACCCGCGTGCTGTGGGCGAAAGGTCTCAGGCTCACCAAGCCCGCCCCAGGTCCCGCCTTCGGGCTCCGCCCCCGGGCCTTCTATAGCCCCGCCCCGAGGCTCTCCAGGCCCCGCCCCTCCCGGCCCGGCCCGCCTGGCTAGGCTTCTTGCGGGGCGGAGAGTGCTGAGAGGAGCCGCAGCTGCAGATCCGCTCGGAGCGTCGGAACCTGGGTGCAGCCGGGGATCGCGCCGCCGTCACCGGGGAGCCGCTCGCTTCCCTGGCCCGGGCCTCAGCCCAAGTCGGCTGGGCCATGGCAGCCGCCGCGCTCCCGGGCCGTCGCTGAGCAGCCGTTAAGCCGCCCGCCCGGGTCCGGCCCGAGCCGCCGCGGCCCAGGCTCCGCTCAAGTTTCCGCCCAGAAGCCGAGGCGACCGCGGGCCGCGAGCTCCCGGCTCGCCCGCTCGCCCGCTATGTGGGGCCGTTTCCTGGCCCCGGAGGCTGGCGGCCGGGACAGCCCCGGCGGGTCCCGCAGCTTCCCTGCGGGTAAGGGGGACGGCGGGCGGGTAGGGTGGCGGCCGCCGGGGTGCGTCGGGAGCTCTCGCCCTTGGGCCTGCGACCCCCGCAGGGTGACAACTCGACCCTTCTGGGCCGCTCGGCCGGGCTTTGTTGTCTCTCGTGTGGTGCGTGGCTGCCCCACGCGGGACGCGGGCGGGAAGGTCGCTGCGGTGTCGCCCGCAGCCGCTGGTCCAGGGACGCTGCTGGGGACGTGGTCGCCGGCAGCAACCCCGGGGGTTCCGCAGCTCTTAGAAAGCGGGTCGCGCGGCTGCCAGTCGCCTCCTGGGTATCATCAGAACCCAACCAACCACCTTTGAGCTGCGGGGTCAGGGAAACTGGGGTTTGCGGCGCTTTGCGTGGGTGGAGGGGACTGTTAGAATCGGACAAGCATATCATGCCTGCATCACCCAGAAGTTGTGTAGGAGTCATCAGATGAGACTAAATCTTCTAACCTGGAATAGGAAAAGAAGGCTTAGCTTGACCATGACAAGTTATCTAACCATGACAGTCCTTAAGGGCACTTTAATCTTAACTGACTTTGGATCTCTTTGAAAAGCTGAAAGAGACAATCCCCCACCTCCAAACACTCAAGAGAAAGGGCCACATACCTGTATGCAAAATTTCTCTTAGAAATTTAGATATTTTTGGGTACCCGTCTTTAGTAACTCTGGTCTAGAAGTGTTTGAACTTGACTTGTGTAACTTAGAGACAGTTTACCCTTTTCCAAGCTCTGTAGACACATTTGGTAGGGGTCCTTTTGTGATGGTCTCTGCTTTTTAAGAGATACCAGGCAGGCACATTGCTACTGAAGTTTCAAACAATGGAATTCTGTGGTAGTTGAGATTCAAAACTATCTGTTGTGGTCATTCCCACAAAATTATTTTTGTTGCTACTTCTTAACTATAATTTTGCTACTATCATGAATCATAATGTAAATATTTGATATGGAGACTATCTGATACATGAGCTCCTGAAGGGGTCGCGGCCCACAGGTTGAGAACCACTGGTTTAGACACATGTGACATACATACATACATACATACATACATACATACATACATACCAGGTTTGAATTTATTCTTTTACATTTTAGACCCATACTAGTTTTAGAAGTAATGGAGATTGGGCTAGTTGTGAAATTGGTAAAAAAAAAAATATGCAGGGAATTACTTTCTAAAATATTTGCTGTTTGTCATGGAGAGAGCAGTTGAGAGGTTTCTGATGCTTACCCAGTTGTCGCAGGTTCTGGCACCTAAGTGGCTTTAGTGATGGAGAAGATACTCATTTTCCCTGGGGGCCAGAAAGAGTGGTTTCCATTTATTCATATGTGTCAGAAGCCATCTGTGGTGCCTTTGTAACCTAACCTCTAAAACCTTCCTGGTGGTAATGGCGGGTGTTGGAAGTGTACCACAGTACATATGTATCGGGTCCATATCCATTGTTTTCTTCTGAGAAAGCATCTTAGAATTAGAAGTTAAGTAACTGGAAGACTTTGATGGTACAGTGCAGGATTTAGACTTTTATGATTTGTAGTATACAGAGAAAGAAAGTACTTTAAATTTTTCCTCAGAGTTAAAGGATTTGGACAGTGTGTATCCTTGTAAACAGAGTTCCTTCTTGTGTTGACAGCAATAAGCCATAAATTGCGACGTTTCTTTTCAGTGAGATAATGACAATTTTCAGATTATATACTGACAGTGGATTACTTTTATAGTAGTGGTGATGTAATTATCTTCTCCTGGAGCCAATATACGTAGTTAATTATTTAAAATTATTTTTTTTATAAGTTATTCTGAAGTGTGGTATCTCTAGCAGATGATCCCAGCGAAAGTCAAGATAACTTATGGGCTGGTTCAGGTGTCGTGTAAAGCTTTTTCCCTAAGAATATGAAGAAAATGTGTGTGTCTCTCTCTCTTC
>NC_022034.1:31617358-31622269 GCF_000317375.1 Microtus ochrogaster | reverse complement strand
GAGGCTCTCATGTAGCCCAGGCTGGCCTTTGACATGAAATTGCAGTGAAGCCAAGACTGGCTTTGAGCTGCTGATCCTGCCAACAACTGCTGGGGATCACAGGCTTGTGACATCTGCCAACCCAATCTTCTGATGGAGTTTATTGGCAATCTGATGGGTTCTGAGACAGTAAATAGTTTTTTATATTAAAAAGACTGTTTTCATGGAAGAAGTGATTTCTGGGTGTTCTGAGCAACTAGGTAACCGATGAAGGGAAAGCAAAGGTAATGAAATGTCAGCTTTCTGCAGTGGAGAGACACTGCTGCTGCTGCATGAGATGGAGTAACACATGGAAGCAGTAGGCACACTTTAGAAAACACGTGCGTTTGTTTTTCCTTCTGGATTTCATTGTGTCCTTTCCTTATTCAGTTTCCCAGGTTTATGGCTAACCATGTTCTAAAAAAGCTAAAATGAAAATTTTCTTACATTTCCATGCAAGTTTACATACACATCAATACAGCTAGAAGGCTACTTTAAAATAGGATAAGTTGTGTGTCTTTTCGCACTTGAATGTGTTCGAAATCTTTCTTTTTCAGGATGTATACTATCAGAGTTGGTTGAAAGATGATGTATTTTCCTTAGGCTTTTGAAATCTAGAATCATGCAGTGATATTTGGAGTACTTCTAGTTACAGTGGCTATGTTCTTTGAAATAGGTCACACACATACACACACAGTTTTATTTTGTTTGAGACAGGGTCTAAATATGTAACCTAGGTTTGTGTCAAATTTACAGAAATCCTCCTACTTCAGCCTCCATGTTCTGAGATTACAGATATGGGTCACTGTTGCTAGTTTTATAAGTCATATTTTAAAACTCAATATATCCAATCCTTAAAGTCTTTTGGGGTAGAGGTTGGGTGGTCGTGGCACACACCTTTAATCCCAGCACTAGGGAGGCAGAGACAGGTGGATCTTGTGAATTTGAAACCAGCCTGGTCTACAAAAGTTAGTTCCAGGACAGGCACCAAGGCACCAAAGCTACACAGAGAAACCCTCGAAAAACCAAAAAAAAAAAAAAAAAGAAAGCATTTTGGGCTAGAATATTATGCTTTTAAAATATGCTAAAACATTATAGTTAACACTTGCATGGTATCACTTGCTCATTGCCTTGAGCTTTAAGTTTGCGTCTTCATAGTCTGTATGTCACTTACAAGCTCTTAGTGATGTCATAATGTAGTGGTCATATCTAGTAAGTAAACAAATGGTGTTTCGGCTATGGTTCTGAGTTAGCTGGCCCTAATAGCACTCTGGTAACAATGAAAGGTAACAGCTCTGTCAACTAAGCTCCACTGGACTGCTCTTTCCTAGTAGTAGTCATTGAGGGGAGGGGTGAATCACAACTCACCAGAGAGTGATGGCTTTTATGAAAGGAGCTTGATTAGTAATTGGAATTTGATCACTGCTTGACTTGACTGAACTGCTATATTACTCTGAAGCCAGGAAATAAATGGTGAGTTGAGCTGATGACACTTATTGTTGTAAAGTTTTATATATATTATGAACAGGAAGATATTAGTTACAGTTTCTCTGTCTATAAGAAATATGTGTCTTGAGAAGATAATGAAGACTTGCAGTCTCTTAGAGACTGCTTTATTGAATTATAGCTTAATTAGTTCCCACAAACTGTTCATTAAATAAGAAGGATGTGATCACCCAGGTAACATGTGAGCCCCAACATATTAACTGCTATTACTGCTTTAGGGATTTTAACATTTTATGCTTTAATCTTTAAAAATATTCAGAGGAGAGCAGTTTATTGTGGAAGGTCACTAATTAAGACTAGAAGTACTGGATATGGTGCTGCCTGCCTGTAATCTCAACACTGATTTACATAGCGAGTTCAGACTGGCCAGGACTACATAGTGAGACCCTGCCTCAAGAAATCCAAAACCTAACCAAAACAAACAAAATCCATGCTCAACCACCACCCCATACAAGAAGAATAGGAATGACTAGCATAATAGTAACAACACCAAATTGCTTTTTTAACTTTTATTTTGCCTATTTTTATTTAATTGATGTAGTGAATTGTTGCTATCTAGTATGGTGCTTTCCACATAAGTACATGTCTTTGTTATTAAACATTACCCATATGCCAAACTTTGTACTAGACATGGTGCTATACTGTTGCAGAACATGAAGGTCCTTGCTATAAAGGAGCTTACATTCTCCTGCGGAGGAGATGGGCAGTAAGTAATACATAAGAAGCTAGTTCAGCTGGTATTGCTGACAAGGAAGGAAACCAGCAGAATGACTTTGGGTAGCCTGGTCAGGCAAGGCTTCTCCCTGGAGGCTGTGCTGAGAGCTGAAGGTGCTTCACAGGAAGAGAGGTGTGTGGGCTCCAGGATGGGGCTTGGGTGGTTGCAGGACTGTCAGAACCCGAGCAGTCCTGAGCTTAGTGAGCAGAGATGAGGTGTGATGGGGAAGGCCTGATAGTAGTCTAGGACTTTTTAAGGAGTCTGGTTTATTTTATTTTGTTTTTCTGTTTTTTTTTTTTTTTTTTTTTTTTTTTTTTGAGACAATGTCTCATTATGTATCCTTGGCTGGTCTACTTGCTATGTGAACAGGCTAACCTCAGACATCTGCCTGCCTCTCCTTCCCCAGGATTCAAAGGCACGGGCCACCACTCTGGCTGGATTTCATGTGAAAGGAAGTAAGGGTGAAGGACTGTTCATGCTTTTACTTAGCGCTTGAAGCGGATGTTGTTTTGTGTACTGGGGACACATAATAAACATCTGTTGACTGAGTTTTCTGTTTGTTGACAGAGGTTTCTGTTGTGCTCGGTTCCTGTAGTCATTAAGTCCCAAAGAAATCATACAGAGGTCTACATTAATTTTAAATTGATTGGCCTAGTAGCCCAGGCTTCTTATTAGCTATTATAACTTATATTAGCCCAAAAGTCTTGTCTGTGTTAGCCACATGGCTTGGTACCTTTTCAGGCAAGGCAGTCAGTCACATCTTCCTTCTTCTGTGGCTGGGTCACCACTACAGACCGAAACTTCCCTCTTTCCAGAATTCTCGATGCCCCGCCTCTACTTCCTGCCTGGTTGCCCCACCTGTACTTCCTGCCTGGCTACTGGTCAATCAGTATTTATTAAACAAGTATGAGAAACAAATCTTTGTCCCATAGCAAACATCCACTGTTGTTGTTTATGAATCACTTGTTGATTGTGTAGGGGAAGAAATTGTAAAGAGGTAGAGGCAAGAATAGCAGTAGAAAGCCAGTTTTTATACATTGCTGTTATCTGGTGAGAGATGATTTGGAATAGGGCAGTTAGATGGGGTTGTGAGAGAAGAGAAATGCTTAGACTATTTGTGTGAAGTAAAGCTAATAGGATTTGCAGATAGTTTGGAGGTGGCAAACATGGGGCAGGAATCAAAGGTAATTATAATGGCATGTGGTCCCCCTTTTCTGCCATGGGAACTGTTGGAGGTGGGAAGAGTATAGGGAATGTCACTTGAGAAGTCTGAGGACCATTTTAGAGTTTGGGTGAGATGTTGAGTGGAAACATATAGGCCACTGTGGAGATCACTGGATCTGGGGAGATAGGAGTTTCCTGTGTGTGTGTAAATGGTATTGGTTATGGGGGCTGGATGGGTCCCATGGAAAGAGATGAGTGCATATAGAGGAGACATCAGAGGTCTGGACTCCTGGACACCAGTTTTCCTGATCTAGTAGGGAAAGAGGAGTGTCCAAAGTGATGAAGCAGGAGCAACCAGGGAAGTATAGGAGTAAAACCAGAAGAATGTGATGCTTGATCATTAAAGTCTCATACATCTAAGAGGTCATATCTGACAGGTCAGAAGAAAATGGCTAAATGCTACTAATCACAGTGAGGGATTTAAAAAATACCTAAAGTGGCAGAAATTGGATAGTTCATTTCGCTGCATAAAATTGATACATAGTGTTCAAATAATGTTGGAGTACTTAAGGTAGAGCCACTGCCTCTTTGGGCTTGCCTGTGACCTCCAGTTTTTAGAGAAGTATCCTGGATTTTCCTAGGACAAAAGAGTTTCTTGGGATGGATGCTTTGATTGACTGATGTTTCTCAGATCATCTGCCTGGTGTTAACAGTGTTCTCTTCCATCAGAATAGAAGATCCTCCCTCCCTCCCTCCCTCCCTCCCTCCCTCCCTCCTTCCCCTTTTTTATTTTTTTATTTGAATAAGGTTTTGCTATGTAGCTTTTGCTGGCATAGAACTTACTATATAGACTGAACTAGCCTGGAACTCAGTGATCTGCTTGCCTGCCAAGTGCTGGGTTTAAATGTGTGCACCGTCACACAGGCTTTGATGTTACTTTTATCTCATGCTTTTATTAACTGTTGTCTGGACAGATACTCTCATTTGATTTTTCCCTATGATTTGTTAGAGATTTACTAGGTAGTGCCAACATTCAAATCACTGCTTGGCCAGTCACTTAAGTGTATTGCTAGCTAGCTCTTACATCTAGAATGAACCCATCTCCATTATTTTATAATTTATTTTGATGCTTGTGACCCTACTGGCAAGGTTTCAACATGTCTGTCTCTGGCTCCATGGCTTCTCTCTAACTCCACCTCAGTTTAGTTTGCCCACCTAGCTAAGTTCTGCCCTGCTATAGGTCCAAAGCAGTTTCTTTATTCATTAATGGTAATCACAGCACACAGAGGGGACTCCCTCATTGTTGTAGGCTCTCAACTGAACTGCAGCTTTTAGTTATCCTTAGAAGTGGACTATGTATCCAGTTAAAGTTTCTACCAGTTGGATGCGTTTTTCACGTGCCTGCCTGTCTGCCTGAAGAATCATACCTGTGGCAGCATTGCACTGGCTCTGAAGAATTACACCTGTGGCAGTGCTGCACTGACTCTGAAGAATCACACCTGTGGCAG
>NC_022034.1:31612319-31617027 GCF_000317375.1 Microtus ochrogaster | reverse complement strand
GCTGCACTGACTCTGAAGAGTCACACCTGTGGCAGTGCTGCACTGACTCTGAAGAGTCACACCTGTGGCAACACTGCACTGACTAAAGAATTACAGCGGTGGCAGTGCTGCACTGGCTCTAAAGAATCACATCTGTGGCAGCATTGCACTGACTCTGAAGAATTACACCTGTGGCAGCTTTGCACTTGCTCTGAAGAATCACACCTGTGGCAGTGTTGCACTGGCTCTAATGCCCTTCTAAAGTTTTCTTGTCACTGCAGAAACTCACTTCTTAGTTGAATAACATTAAAGATAGCTTCACTGGAAAGTGAATGCTTAAATTTGGGGAACTGAAAAATTATAGATATTTATGTTTTCTCAGAATTTAAATTTTGATTTATTTCTGCATTTAGATTTATTACCCATAGTACTTATGTTACTAAGTATTAGAAAATTAAGAATTATTGAGGAATAGTTTGTCTACACTTTCAGTGTAGACTACATATAATAAAGGTAGCCTTCATAGCACTTTTTGTTTGAGCAGTTGTTTAGGAAAGTTGATTTTGGTGTTTACTTTCTTCTTTAGACAGACATAACTTGCTGTCATAGAGTGCTTTCTGTATGAGGTGGTGCTGTGAAATGCTGTCTAAGACAAGGGCAAGCCAGTAGAGCTCCACTGCTGTGCTCCCTTACACGTAGGTGTTTTCATTGGCAGCCTCTCAGGGATTTCCAGTTCCTGACAGAGCAGAGGCTATGAGAAAATGTACATGGTTCTGATTCTGCATAGTTGCCGAAATACCTGTTGGAATATGTGTTTTCACATAACCAGACAGTAGTGGCCTTCCTGTCTGTACACTGATATCAACTGCAGGTAGTGTTTTCATAGAAGAGTTTGTCATATATGTGTTGGTTGGTACCCTTACCTTTTGTTTGTTTTTTGTAAGAAAACTTGATGAGGACTTGTTTGAATTCATAATTTTTTTATGAAAGGCAAACTGTTATCTGATTATTTTTAAATAGAGATATTTTAATAGCCTAGACCAACTTTAAGACTCTAATAATACAATTGAAAATAAGGAAATTCATAATTATATTCAAAGCATCTGCTTTTGTAGTACCTTTTGTGGTCATGTTTTAAAAATTATTTGCACTACGTAGTTATAAGAAACTTTTAGCCTTTTCATATTTACATTTTATTAATTGTGGTGGTTTGAATGACAATAATCCCTTCCCATAGACTCATAAGGAATGGCTTTATTGGAGCTGTGGCCTTGTTGGAGGAAGTATGTCACTGAGGGTGGGCTTTGAGGTTTTGGATGCTCACGCCATGCTCAGTGTGTCTCTTCCTGTGTCTGTGGATGCAGATGTAGAACTCAAGATTCTCCTTCTCCAGTACCATGTCTATCTGGTATCTCCATACTTCCTACCATGACAACAATGAACTAAACCTCTGAAACTGTAAGCCAGTCCCAATTAAGTGATTTCCTTTACAAGTGTTGCCATGGCCATGGCAATAAAAACCCTAAGACATTCATAGAAACTTTATTTTAATCAGTTAAACAATAAATTATTTTTTTGTTTTATGAGACAGGGCTTTCATGGAGCTCACTCTGTCTCAAGCTTCATGATGTAGCTGAGGCTGCTCTTAAAGTCCTGATCGTCCCATCTCCATCTTTGTAGAAGATTACAGGAGTGTGTCACCCCTGTTCTTGACTTTAAAGTTTCCTTTTTAATTGGAAAAATGCACACATATCAACATATTTTGACCTAATAGATTCTGCAGGAAGATTTAATCGTGCTAATTAACATTCTCAACTTTTTGTAATGATACTGTCAAAAATACTAGCATGTTTTGATATATATATTATTATTAACTCATCACTATGAAGAACAAAAAGTCTCCAATGCTAACTTTTCCAGTTTAAATGAAACTTTGTGACTTTGATCAGTATTAACCTTTCTCTGTCCTCTTCCCCCTTCATATTTAGAAAACCACATCTACTAGTTACTGATTACTTAGACATTGATCCAAATTTTACATGCAAGAAAGCCAGTTAACTCCCAGCTAATTAGATTTTAATGTACTAGCTGACTAGCTAATGTATTTATATGAACATACCACTTACTAATTGGATGTTGCTCCTTTATCTTAACTGAGTAAAGACCCATCTTCAAAGACTAATGTGATTCCCATTTTGAAACTGATCTTGTTTTACTTTTTTTCTTTGGCCTAGAATTTGACCTCCAGTCACAGTTCCTGTCTGTTTGATCTCTTTGTGATTGGAGGAACACAGCCTCTTTTTTTTGTTGTTTTGTTTTTGGACAGTTTTAAAGATACTTGTTTTTTATGTATATGTATGCAGGTATATGCATATGAGTTCATGTTTTGGGGGAGGTCAGAGGCATGGGGTTCTCTGGAGTTAGAGAAGACTGAGCTGCCTGATGACAGGTGCTGTGAAATGAACTTGGGTCTTTTGCAAGAACAGCAAGGGCTTTTAATTCTTAAGCCCTCATAAATATTTTAAAAATATATTTTGCATTAATTCTTTGACTATTTCATATGTGCTGTGATATATTTTGATCATATTTTCCCGTTTCCTTAACTCCTCCCAGATCCAGTCTCTAGCTCCCCTACCACCTTCCCACACTTTCCTTTCAACTTGTCTTCTCTTCTTTTTAAAAGTAGTTCACTGAGTCCTATTTGTGCTGCCTGTTTGGGTGTGGGGCTCTTTACTGGGACGGGTTGACCTGTGAGTATCCACACCCTAAGAAAAACTTACTTTCCCTCCCTATATTAAGAATATTTTCTATATTGTTTAGTGCTTTTTTTGTGTGTGAGAGACGTTTTATGTTTTTTGACCTATTTGAGACCGCTTTCTCATAATTCTTAAGAATTTTGACCATCAAATCGCTATTTTTTAAAGTACTTTTTAAAAAGTACTTTGACAAATATTTACTGGTTTTTAAATAGATATATAAATGCATACTAGGTCAAGGGATAGTTGAAAATATCTTGGATTTTAAAATAAACAGAACTTCCTAACAAAGTTCTTGTTTTAATCCTTCTTCTAAAGGGAAGGATATTTTTGTAGGTCTAATTGTAAGGCTTCCAAAATTCTAATTTTATTCAGTGAACATTTATTGGATATCCAGCTCACAATGACTTCATTTGTTGACACTCTGCCTGAGTGCAGAACTCCCAGGCTAGTTGGGGACACTAAGATAAAAAGTTTGTTCTTCACTTTCCAGTTTGAAGTAGAAGAAAGTCATGTGTGAGAGTTAATACTCGCCAGTTAATGCTGTGAGAGAATTTAAAGTGCAGTTTGGGATGAACAAAGCAGTAGTCATTCAACGCTGGTGGAAGAACCGGGAGGAAAGAGCAAGTAAGTCCTTTAGAAAGTTACAAGAGAGAAGGGAAAAGCAGTTGCAATTAGAGAATAGGCCCGTCTGTGTGGGGAAGAGGTAAGGTGCCTGGCTGTTGTGTTTGGTTGAGGAGCTCGATGGTGAGGAGGGCTGGAGCTGCGGAGTGTGAGCCTGAGATGTCCAGCTGGTGAAGAATTCCCAATTAGAGTTTGAGTTTTCTTGCTGTGCCATCAGGAACCCGTAGGTTGTGTCAGCAGAGGACACAGACGCTCCTGGCTCTGAAGTTCTTTTTGATAGATGTGGAGTGGCTGCTTTGACAGTTACTCCAGTAGGAGTGGAGCTTCCTGGGACTGATTACTGCTTTCAAGCTGCGCAGTGGGATCTGTGACAGCAGTGGAGGTGCCGTTCAGAAACCATGAAGCGTTGGGGGTGGGGGTGGTTGGCTCTATGGGTTATTCCGGGGCCTGTTCTTCGACCTGTGCTTACCTGAATTTCTGTCACGTCAACTGAAGATTTAAGGGGGTTGGAGATTTAAGGGAGCTGCCTGAAGCTTGGGACAGAGTATTTCTATTTTTTAATTTTTTTTTTTGTTTTTGCTTTTCGAGACAGGGTTTCTCTGTGGCTTTTAATTTTTAAAAAACAATTTAGTTTTTAAAATGTAAGATATTTATGCTTTTGTGGTGTAAGGATTAGTGTAATTTGGTATTTTCTGTTTTGCTCTATTTTTTGAAAAAATGTTGTCTGAATTGATTTTAAGACCCATTAATGGCTAGCAACTTATATTTTGAAAAACACTGCTTGGTGGTGGTGGTGCACGCCTTTAATCCCAGCACTGGAAGGCAGAGGCAGGTGGATCTCTGTGAGTTCGAGGCCAGCCTGGTCTACAATAGCTAGTTCCAGACCAGGCTCTAAAACTACAGCGAAGCCCTGTCTCAAAGAAAGAAAAAAAAGAAAAGAAAAGAAAAAAATACTGTGGTGGAGGTAGAAGCAGGAGGATTAAGAATTCAAAGAGCTCAAGTCCATTCTCAGGTGCATAGAAAGTTCCAAGTCAGCCTGGGCTAGTGAGGCATCCCCCCCCCTCCAAGATTATAATTTATTTTATGATTTGTGCTGCACATCCAGCTTTTAATGAAAACTTGTCTGCCTGCTTTATCATGTGGTGTGTTTGTTTTCTATGGCTTAGTGTTGTCGTCAGTTGAGGAGTAATGTCTCTGTCACCCTAAGTGCAGTTATAGGTGTGCTTATACTTCATGGAAGACTTGGTGCAGACATAGCTGTGCTTCAGACACACTCAGAAAATCACATACAGCAGGAGGCTCTTCTGCTGCCCAGCATCTTTTTTTTTAAATAAATAAATAAATAAATA
>NC_022034.1:31608069-31611774 GCF_000317375.1 Microtus ochrogaster | reverse complement strand
AGGTGTGGGTGTATCGGGTTTCGTGTGGCTGCTGGGAACTGAATTAAGGCCCACATGCAACGGAGCAAGTACTTTACTGACTGAACCGTCTCCTCAGCCCTTAATTTTTTCCATCTTTTGTTTCCAGGTTATTTTGTGTGTATTCATGTACAGTTTGTATTTTTAACAATTTAATGATATATAAAATGTATCTTTATCATGTCCCCCTTCATCTCTCTCTCCCACTTGTCCCCAGTACTCCCCTAACTTGGGCCTCTCTCCCCTTCATGTCATCTTCCTTTTTGTTTCATAACCCAGTGAGTTCAATTTGTGCTACTAACCTGCACATGGACAACCGACCAGTGGCCACATCGCAAAGAGAAATGTCTTCTCATCTCTCAGTAGCCATCAATTGCCAATAGCTCCTCAGCTCTCAGCTAGGGTGGAGTCTCATGACCCTCCCCATCCCCACCCATTGCCCATATATAGAATTATTGGTTGGTATTCTGGTCTTCTGCAGGTAACTCTAGCTTCTGTGAGCTCCAGACTGCAGTGATGATGCTGTGGCTGGAAACCAGCCTTTCACCAATCCTGTATTTCTAAACACTTGAATTTCAGTAGTTTATGTTATGATATAATCCATTTATTCCCTTTCTAGGAGAGAATATCCTAAGACATTAGTTAAGTAGCCTTTAAATGACTAAGTTATTAGTCATATTAGTGGTGAGCGCTTTAAGAAATAAGACTTTTTAAAAATAATCTAAGTTAAACTGTAGTAATTCAAAATAAAAGTGTGGAAGTCAGAGCAGTTACCGGCAGTCTTGGTATCTAGAGAAAATTCCCAGCAGTGTTTGGGTGAGTTTCTTCCTAGTCCTCCGTGTTTTCTTCATTTGATGCCACCATCAGACTGAAGTAAGGACTGGGACCAGTGGCCTTTGTGCAAACTGTTTTCCTGCCTTGGGGAATAGTCATAGAGATTAGTGACTGTGATGTGATGTGAGATCTGAGTTCAGAGAATTCCCAGACAGGGTGAAACCTGAGATTGTGAATTTCCTTTGTGTCAAGTTCATCCTATTTAAATTGACGATGTAAGCATTTTAGATCCTTAGTGCCAGTATTGTTTGTTTTACATTTATTTCCCTATTTATTGTGTGTGCATTTGTATGTGTGTGAGTACTTCCTAACCAGGGCAAGTGTGGAAGTCAGAGGATGACTTATGAGAGTTGGTTCTCCTTCTACCATGTGGGTTCTGGGATCTGGGGGACCAAACTCTGGGTCAGGTGTCCTGGCAAGCACCTTTCCTTGCTAAACCGTCTGGTCCCCTGAATTATTTTAATAGTCAAAGTTCTGTTCCTTTTGTCCTTTCATTAATTGGAAATAGTTTTTAAGGAACTGTTTTTTGTCTGGAGGTCCACTTTTCCAGATTTTAGAATTTACACATTCCTATTTACTCTTTTAAAGTGCTTTTTGTTTGTTTTTTGATACAATTTCTTTGTATACCTCAGGCTGACCTGGAACTTACTAACTTGTCTTCTGATCCTCCTGCTAGGATCATACTATGCCCATGCCATCCTCCTCCTCCTCCTCTTTCTCCTCTTCCTCCTCCTCTTTCTCTTCTTCCTCCTCCTTCTCCTCTTCCTCCTCTTCTTCCTCCTCCTCCTCTTCTTTTTCTTCTTTTTTTTTTTAATACAGTTTTTTTTTCTCTGTGTGTAACAGAGAAACACTTCTGGCTGTCCTAGAACTAGCTCTTGTAGATCAGACTGACCTCTAACTCACAGAGATCCACCTGCCTCTGTCTCCTGAGTGCTGGGATTAAAGGTTTGTGTCACCACCACCTGGCTCTTTTTTTTTTAATGTACACATTAACACTGTCTTTAGGATATATTGTTCTTTGTTCCAATATTTTGGCTAAGTTGCCTTTTGGATTTCACATTAATTATTTATCAGTGAGCCTGGATTTTTTAAATAATTTCTCTTTAATCTGTATATTTCTTAGATTTATATTTCTCTTTTATCCATTTTTTTATTTTTTGAGGGGATGTTGAAGTTTATTTACACTCTTTATAATGACATTTAGTTAAAAGTTGATGACTTCGTCTACATCATAGTGGCATGTTTTTGTGTTTGAATAAAAGTCAGAAGTAGAGTTTAGAAAGTTGGAAATTATAAAGCCATTTCACTGAACAACTAATTCAGGAGGTTCTTCTACACTGAATGCCCCTAATACGTGATGACTGGACCTAACACAAGAATGGTGCACATGTAGGGGAGACTGCCTTCAAGGATGGTCTTTCTCTCTTCTGGTGGCAGGCAGCTTGTGGCTGGAGCTCAGACAGCTGTCTTCTCACGGGCACACATAATGATCCTCTGCAGTGTGTGGTGTCACTGAGCATGCTTATTTAGCAGGAGTACTGAAATTCATTCATGACTTGTGACATTTTAAATTTATAACGGGCTTATCAGGATATAGCCCATTTAAATCAAGGAACACCTGTATTCTTTTGTGATTGAAAGACAGAAGTTAGAGTTTCTAGAAATGAGGGTGGAATGTTTTAGACCATTTGTTTTTTCTAATTTTAAATACATTTCCTTTGGTATGTGCTAGGTTCTAGGTATTGAGGTTGCACTCATTTGCTTTGGAAGTCTGTTGATCAGGTTATATTGAAGTACAGCGAGGGAAATTGTAGGTTCTGGTCATTATTCTAATAGTTTTCCTAGTTCTCCCAATACTGCATTCGTGTTTCCCAAAGAAGTAGATCTAGTAGGTTATGATTCTAGGAATTATCTTTGAAGCATACTGACAAAGACCCCAGATCTGGTGAGTTGGTAAGTTGCTGAGGATATTGTTCTAGCCTTGGCCAACAAGCTCAACGCCAGGAGACCTGTAGTGATGAGGCTGCTGGCAGGCCTGCTTTTCGTCTAGCCCGGCTCCCGCACAGCTAGCTTAGCACCCGAAATAACAACAAACAAATTGTGTTCATTTAAACACTGCTTGGCCAATTAGCTCTAGCCTCTTACTGGCTAACTCTCACATCTTGATTAACCCATTTCTAACAATCTGTGTAGCATCTCTAGGTGGTGGCTTACCGGGAAGATTCCAACCTATGTCTATGGTGGGCTGGAGTTTCATGCCCTCTTCCTCACTGCCTTCTTCCCAGCATTCTGTTCTGTCTTCCCTGCCTATGTTCTGGCCTATCAGGCCAAGCAGTTTTCTTTATTAATTAACCAATGAAAGAACAGATAGATAGAAGACACTCCTACATCAGAGACCTACGATCCATTTCGAGTCCAAACATAGAAAAAGCCTGTGTTTTAGTTCAGAGGTCTTCATGGTTTAAAAAAAATCTCTTAGTAAGCTTTTTATCTATTTAGGCCTTCAGTGGATTGGATAAAGTCTGTCCACAATGAGGATAGCAGAGTCATTCACCAAGTCTACCAATGTAAATGTTACCTCAGACCAAAAATAACCTTACAGAAAGGTCTGTCCAGGGCCAGTGAGGTGGCTCAACTGGGAGAGGCACTCCAGCTCAGCCTGGAGACTAGTGTGACTCCCCAGGACCCATATGGTAGGAGGAAGCCACCCTTGCAAATTGTCTTCTGTCCTCCACACTGTGGAGTGCACACACACGAATCTTTCTAAATGGTCTTCTGTCCTCCACACTGTGGAGTGCACACACGAGTCTCTCTAAATTGTCTTCTGTCCTCCACACTGTAGAGTGCACACAC
>NC_022034.1:31580568-31607969 GCF_000317375.1 Microtus ochrogaster | reverse complement strand
GAGTGCACACACGAGTCTCTCTAAATTGTCTTCTGTCCTCCACACTGTAGAGTGCACATACACAAGTCTTTTTCTCATGTACACACACATGAGTCTTTCTCCCTTTTTCTAAATAAATAAGTGGAATAAAATTTCTTTTTTAAGAAGTGTTTGTCCAAATATATAAGCACCCTATGGCCCAGTGGCACACTCAAGATCACATACAAAATTAACCATGACTCAAATTTGACATCGTTCAAGTTGTATCTGCCATATAGTTAAACTGAGATTGTTTTTCTGTGGAAAAAGAAATCTGAAAGACTTTTGTGTCTTTCTTATCCTCAAAAAAAGATCCCCTTAGTAAGGCTTTTAGGAATTACTGTATTGTAAACATCTTGGCTTGCTGTTATGTGCTCTAGGTTGGGCAAGCCTTTCTTCCAAATAGAGGAACGAGCAGGCTGAATCATTTATTATGAGTCAGTTAAAATTTTGAGACTATTTTACTGTGCTGTTAAAAATTTAGCAAAAGCTAATTGTTTTCTTGCTCTAATTCTGTCATGAGTTTTTAATTTGGGGAAAGTACATGAAAATATATTCAGCAATGATATTGTAAAATCCAGTGTGAAGTCCCACACTTTAGTATAGCTATTCTAACTGTATAGATGTTCATTGAGATATTGGATAGACTTTGGTTGGGTTAATTTTGGTGTGTGATGTTTTTTATTTGAAACTTTTTCTTGGTTTTGTTTTTTTCAAGACAGGATTTCTCTGTATAGCAGCTCTGGCTGACTTGGAACTCACTCTGTAGACCAGGCTGGCCTCGAACTCACAGAGATCCTCCTGTCTCTGCCTCCCAAGTGCTGGAATTAAAGGCATGCGCTTGGCTCTATTTGAAACTTTTAAATGAAGTCTTAGTAAACAGTTTAGCAAAAGATAATTAAAGAAACAAAAATTCTGTTAAGAGATAAGTTACGGTAGAAACTTTTTTAAAAATAATCTTCCATGAGTAGCCTGTTCAATATCTCTTGATCATTCATAGGATTCATCTAGACCCTCCCTGAAGCCAGCTTACAGCTAAGGCCTGTGTGTGGAATCAGAGGTCTTGGACTGAAATATTCTAGGACAGGCTATTGACATTTGAAGGTAGATTTAGCTTTCTGGGTTGTTTTGGGAACCTGTCTCAGTGGTCTAGGTGGGCCTCCTCATTGTGTGGTTGAAGCTGTCCTTGAGCTCTTAGTCTCCCTCCCTGTCTGCACTTCCCGATAGCTGGGATTGCAGGTGTTCCCTAGCACATTGGGCTAGACAGGATTTGTTTCTTTTTATTTTTTACTTATTTGACATAGGGTCTCACTAAGTATTCCTGGTTGTCTGGGAACTTCCCATGTAGATTAAACTGGCTTTGAACTCAAAGAGATCTGTAAAATCTACCTGCCTCTGCCTCTTGAGTACTAGGATTAAAGTCATGTGCTGTCATGATTATGATTTAAATCAGTTAGCAATCCATCTTCAAAGTTCAGCAAGTAGAGGCAGAAAATAGCTCAGTGGTCAGAAGGTAAAGAATCAGCAGCATTCAGTTGTCATCCTGTGATAGGCAGTTTATTTGATGAATTTTGATCTTGTTGGATATTTTTATTTTGGGTAAAAAATAACCTCTTAAATACTATGTATATTTTCTTGTAATGTTAAAAAAACCCTACTTTTGCCTTCTCACAGATACTGCACATGTGTTAATTTTGTATTTTTTTCCCTTTATAGGCTCAGATTATTCATCAGCATGGTTACCTGGTAATGAGTCATTGTGGCAGGCCACAACTGTTCCATCTAGCCATCGGAATAACCATATCAGGAGACACAGTATAACTTCTGACAGTGGGGACACTGGCATTGGCACTTCCTGTTCTGACAGTGTGGAAGGTAAGCTAATGGAGAGGAAGGTAAGATAATGGAGAATGTTATGAACTGAGATTATTCAGATGATGATTCTAAAGATTTTTAAAGGAGTGTTTTTGTTGCTGTTAGTACTCAGTGTTGCTATATATAAAATATTAAATTCTCTGTTTATATTACATTTTACCCTGCATCAAAAAAGGTTTTTATTTTTCTTTATGTGTATTTTCAGAGCTGCAATAAAGTTGATTGAAGATGAAAGTGTTTTTCCATATATTCCCCGTCCCCACCCATGTACACTCTTCCCTATTAATGCTGTCTGAACAGAGCAGTACATTCATCACTATGGATGAGCCTATATTGCCACTTCTTGATGTATTAGTTATTTTCTGTTGCTGTGATAAGACACCGCTACCAAGGCCGCTTCTAAGAGAGAGAGAGAGCTTCTTTTGGGCTTACAGTTCCAGAGAGTGAGTGTCTGTGAAGAGGGGTAGAGGTAGTGGGTGGTAAAAGGCTAGAGCAGTAGCTGGGAGTTCACATCTTGAGCCTTAAATAGGAGGCAGAAAGTGTACTGGAAAGGGCATGAATCTTTCAAAACCCTCATTCCACTCCCAGTGACTCTTCTCCTCTAACAAACACGTGCCTCCTAATCCTTTCCAAACATTTCTACCATGTATGAACCAAGTATTCAAGCATACAAACCTGTGGGGGCATTCTCACTTTAATGTGTCGAAATCACAGGCTGACAAGAAATCTTCACTGTTAGCTTGAGAGTTTTGTATTACATAGGGCACTCTTCTGAGCGGGTAGATCTTTGAGGGCATTTTCAGTATAGTTTAACTGAGGAAGGAAGACCTGGGTCCTGGACTCAACAAACAAAAGAAAATGAAAGACAGGCGAGGACTGGCATTCCTCTTTTTCTGCTTTCTCATTTGCCCAGGATACCCCCCACAACCACAGCTGTGAGCCACTTATGCCACCACGTCTTCTCTACTGTTATGGTTAGGTTTTTTTTTTTTTTTTTTCTTTTCCACAAGACAGGGTTTCTCTGTAGCTTCGGAGCCTGTCCTGGAACTAGCTCTTGTAGACCAGGCTGGCCTCGAACTTACAGAGATCCACCTGCCTCTGCCTCCCGAGTGCTGGTATTAAAGGCGTGCGCCACCACCCGGCTATGGTTACTTTTAAATGTCTACTTGTCACAACTTAGGATCTCCTGTAAAGAGAGTCTCAGTTGAGCTAATTGTCTTTATCAGGTTGGTGTATGGATATGTTTGTGAGGGACTAATTTGGTTGTTAATTGCTGTAGGAAGACCTAGCTCACTATGGGTGGAACCATACCCCAGGCTGGGCCTTAAATTGTAAAAGAGTAAAGAGAGCTAGCGGATGTAAGCACAGCCAAGCAATCAGGCAGCACAAGAATATCTGTTTCTCTTTGCTCTTGACTGTAGATGTGATACAACCAATTGTCTCAAGCTCCTTCCTGCCTCACTGTTTTCCCTCAATCACGGACTATAAGCCAAATGAGCGCTTTCTCCCCTGAAGTGTCAATTCTTTCTGATTTTTCTTAATTCTTTTCTGCATATGTTTGGTTTAGTTTCTTATGGTAGGAAGTTAGATTTTGAGACTTTAAATTCCCTCCCTTCCTCCCTCCCTCCCTCCCTCCCTCCCTCCCTCCTTCCCTCCCTCCAGCACCACAACAAATACATGAGGAATCAGCCTGTTCAGAGCAAAGGTTTATTTCATCCACTGTTTGCAAAGCTATTGTTCATTGTTCAGTGGCCTGTGTCTATTAGGCTTCAACTGGGGGTCACAATGACAGATGGCATGGTAGAGCAAAACTGTTCACATCATGGCCAGGAACTGAAAGATAATTGAAGGAGACAAGGGTCTTTAAAGCCTTCTGGAGGGCAGGCATAAAGCTGTCTCTTAGGAACATTCCCTTCCCCAAATTAAAGTTTCTACCACTTTTCAGTAGTATCAAGCTGGGCATCTTGCAAACCTTTACCCATGGGGCTTTGGTATGTTTGAGATGTAAAGTACATTCTTCCTCTGGTCCCAAAAGTTATATGTATCTCACACTGTTAAAAATATTTAGTTAAACTGTAAAATAATCCCCTAGATTTTAAGTGTTTATCATTGCTCAAAGGTCTAAATTCAAAGCTTTTTTTTGTAACCTATTTGTGAACCCTTAGAACAAAACAAAAGATAAAGGTTCAGCTTCTCTGATATAATGATATAAGATGCACAAAGCAAATATTCCTATATTAAAAGGAGAACAGAGGAATGGGAAGAAAGACTTGGACCAGAACAAGACTGGAAGCCGAAGCCAATGTGGCAAACCTTTAATCTTAAACTTCCATGTCTGATGTTTAGGGTACATATTAGGGTGTGGGCTTCTGAGGCTAGAGTACCTGCAGACTTACAGCTATATTTGTAGCCCGTATGGCCACTCTTGATCTGACTGCACACTGCCTGCAGCTTTCTGCAAGCAGGCTTTCTACATTGCTCTCATCTATTGTCCCAAGGTTTCCATCCTTCGAAGCCTTAGCTTTTATTTTGGGAAGTGCTTTTAGGGATTCTGTCTATACCACACACCCCATAGACTGTTCTTTGCTTCAGATTCTCGTGTCTGTTTGTCTAAAAGCGTCTAGTTGTATGCATGCAGTGCCCAAGTACATAGCTACGTTGACATTTCTATACTTAAGCTGTGTCATTGCCTTTAAACTTGTACACTTAAAAACAGTCAGGACAAAATGAATCTGATTCTTGCTGTGGATAACAGAGTTGCCTATAATCTAGATCCCAGCCATGTCCTCATTGCTACCTGAAACCTCCAAAATATAGGCCTTGCTGACACATTCTTGTCAGCATTCTGATTGGAACCCTTTTCTATAATTGCTTATTAAACACGACTTTTAGGACTTGAAGCTTTCTCTAACCTGAATGTTTTCCTGTGAGCTGGGCATGGCGACACACACCTATAATCTCAGCACTCAGAGGTTGAAGCAGGAAAATTGCCATGAATTTGAGGTCAGCCTGGGCTATATGCTAAGACCTTGTTTCAAAAAAAAAAATCCAAGCAAATAAATAGATAAATGGGAACTCTTAACGTAGGATAGTCCCATAGCCTTTCTAAGGTGTGAAACATACAGCAAAGATAGAGACCCCTTCTCTAAGTACCCATAGAGGAAAGCCACCTTTCTTTATAGGTGATGGTTTCTGCTACTGTAACAAATACTGAAACTAATAGCTTCACCCCAAGATCTCTTGGGCTCATCGCTTTAATTAAAGCAGCACAACATGGGAGGAGTGTGTACAGAGTAGAGCTGTGAAGTCTGGGAGTGGGTAGAAGGGGGAGGGAGGGGAAGAGGAGCTGGAAAGGCAGGCCAAAGAGGACTCCATAGAGGACACTTAAGTTTAAAGAACCTCCTAATACTGTCCTCGGGGGACCAAGGCTCTAAAACATGAGAGTTGGACACTCGTGAGACTCCAAATGCTGATGGAGGCATTTGCCACTAAGCCCAACCTTAGTTCTGGCCTTGGAGCACATATGGAGAAGAGAACCGACACCTGTAAGTTGTCCATTGACCTCTACACACTGAGGCATATACCCTTCCCCTAGACAAACAGCTAAAATGTGATACTTGTGGGGACATTTAAGATCTAAATTGCAACATCTCCTTCTCAGAAACTGCTTTACCTGTGTTCCACAGAGTTTGAAGTTTGTATTTTGATCTTTATTCAGCGGAGTGTATTTGTATGTGTAATAGTTTAAATATTTATTATTGTACATGTGTGTTTTGATGGCACATATGTAAGTATATCACATGCCCTTGAATTCAGAAGAGGGTGCTTATGAGCTACCATGTGAAGGCTGGGAGCTGACCCATGGGTCAGCTGCAAGAGCAATGTGTTCAGTATGTTTCATACTTTGTGACTTCCTCTGCGCCGTAGGATTATGTACAGTGTGTTGATTTATTTACCCACTGTTTGCTACCTGACTTAATTAGGTATTGTGCTTGCCATAGAAAGGAATGGGATACTGGTCCCTTATTTTCAATTGGATGCTCTCTTTTGATACCCAAAGGATAGAGGGCAGCACTTTCTTACTGCTGGTTGGGTAGGTGTGCAATAGAATCTAGATTTTCCTGGGTAACTTCACTGACCCCAGTGTGGATTGCTTCTTACCTTCTGGAGGTGATGGATGTTCAGAGACTCTGTGAGGGTAGTTCTCCTCTGCCATTGTGTGTGCGCACTCAAGGGGCATTCATCCACACATGGATGGGGATGAGGCTCCAGTCTCCGTGTGTGGCCTTCTTTGATGTCACTGTTGTAAGGCTCTTGGATGCTTTCATTGCAACTTGGCAAGATTGAAAACTTAGGTTTCTCATTTGGCATTAGTTGGTGAGGGCGCGGGTTAGACTACACTGTTTTCTGTGCTGTTGGTTAGTGAAAGGGGGTTACCACATAGACTCTGTCCCCTTGGTGCATTATTCTTTGTTCTTGGGCTGACAGGAATGAGCTTTTATGGCGTTTTTTTGGGCAGTTCCTCTTTGTCATTTTAGAATTTTGGCTTTGCTGTTCATAAGTCTTAGAGCTGTGAGAAAAAAAGAGAAAAATTAAAGAATGACGTATTTCCTTGTCCCCTGTTTCCAAGGTCCCTGGATGATCTGCCTTTTTTTTGCTAACCTTTCTGGTCTTGTGTTTGTTTTATGTGTAATATTCAGTACTTTTAGTTGTATCTAGACAGCAGTATTGGGAAAGTATTTTTCTCTCCTTTCAACTGCTTTTTTTGGCAAATCATGTTTAAATATTACTAGCTCTCATAACTTGGTTATCAGTCCATAGGATATTGATTTTATTGTCAGTTTGCATAAGAATATTTCTAACTTTAACCTTTGTAATACTTCTTAAAGTTAGAAAATAAAAGATATACAGAGTAAAATTTTAAAATAAAACTGATTATATTGGTAACACTTAAAGAGCTCCTACAAATATAGGTAATGCCTACAGGTTGGCATTGATATATAAAATTTTATATATTTAATACTTTAACACAGGTAAAAATATAAGAAATCTATTTAATGAATTGAAGATGATTAGTAGCATTGAAAAGGTGATCAGATCAGTCATAGTGAAATAAATGTCAGATAAGATGTTGATTCTCACCAATGAAATTGACCATCCTTTCTCTAAAATGCACAGTGATACCAGATCTGAGCAAAGTTGAAAACTGTTAGTCTTTAGAGAGGAAGCTTGGCAGTGGTGGCATCTGTATTGCTCTTCCTATATTCCTATATGAACTAAGCACAGTCGTCATTGTTCTTCCCATCTTTCAGACAAAGAGAGTGAGATGCAAAGATGGGGGTATAGTAGTAAATTACTTAGGTATTATGTACACGGCTCTGAATTCCATCTTCAACACCAGGAAGCCAAACAAACTACCAGCGAGAAAATCAAAAACAAAACAACCCACTAGAAAACAAGTCATAGGTAATATGTCCATATTCTCATTCAGTATAGGCTTGTGTAGGTGAAACCATATACTATTTACAAGAGTAATTACTGTAAGTCGGGCAGTGGTGCTGCATGCCTTTAATCCCAGCACTTGGAAGGCAGAGACAGGTGGATCTCCGTGAGTTCAAGGCTAGCTTGGTCTATGAGCTAGTTTCTGGACAGCTAGGGCTGTTACACAGAGAAATCCTGTCTCAAAAAAAAAAAAAAAAGAATAGTTACTATAACACTGAAAAGTATGAAACAACTTTAAGAGTCTATACAAAAAGGAAAATGGTTAAGTATTTCTCTAAATATCCATTTTCATTAATTATGTGTGTATATGTACACACATATACCTATATATTTCTAAAGCTTACAAGAAGAAATTCAAGCAAGTTTTCAGGTGAAGATGACACATTACATACACTTCTTAATTGCCCTGTGAAACTCTGCTAAAGCTTAGATAAAAAAACAAAAAGCTATATGAAGGTAACAACAAGAAAAATTACATTAAAATTACAGGAATTATCAGATTAATAACTTCAGCAATTGTTAGCGTCTGGGCGTGATAGCTTATACCTTTAATCCCAGTACTTGGGAGAGAGAGGCTGGCAGACATCTGTGAGTTTGGGGCTATCCAGGGCTACATAGTGAACCCTTGTCCCCCTCCCCTATTGTTAAAATTGTTAGCAGGCCCCAAGTAGCTAGACCCAAATTAGCATCACAAAAATTTAGATGACCCTAAGGGTCTGCAGGAGGGCATAGTGTATAGTTGTAGATTTGCTAGGCTTATGTAGTGAACTCCTCATTCTAGAGTCTATTCCTTGGATGCAAAGCAGAAGGGAAGGTTCACCTTTATCTCCTTGAAGATTTTGAGACTGTCTGAAACCAGGATGTTGGAAAACCCTTTTCTCTGAAGGCCTTAGGCAAAAGGCATGGCTTTCTCTGGCAACCCATTGCACCCTTTCCTGATATTTGTCTTTTTTTTCATGTCCCCTTTGTCTTCAGTTTCTTTGCCTTATAAGGAAAATGATGTTTGAAAATACCAGTCAATGGTGTTTGCTCCTGCCTAATTCTATGTGACTGTTATCTTATCTTAATTTTGATTCCATCTGCAAGATAATTTTCAAATGAACTCATATCATATTTACTGGTGTGTGTGTGCGTGTGTGTTAGAGAGAGAAAGAGAGAGAGAGAGAGAGAGAGAGAAGAGAGTGTAGTTTATTACTTAAATATGATATGACACATTAACAGACACAGTTCAGTCTATAACACTGCATACAGTTTGTGAGATTAAATGGGAAGGCATAGAAAGTGCTGGAGGGTAGCCTGAACTAAACCAAATTTAAAAATGAATCAGGGGAGCTGTGCTCAAAGCTTTGAACAATGTTTTTGGTTATTTCCTTGAACAAACATTAAAAGTTATTAATAAACATAATGATGTGGCAAAGATAACGGATGGGAAACTTAAAAGTTGCACACTGTGTGCTCTGTTTTCTTAGGGTTGTTGTAAAGTTTTGCTTGAAGAAGCTTGTTCTCTTCCTTGACCTTAGAGTTACTGTGTAGTTCCTTCTCAAATACTTACCTGAACTGGGGAAAAATTCTGTAGCTTTTGAAGTTTTGACATAAAAGCTCAATAATTCTATAGTGAATTACTTAAGCTCAAAAGATTATTTCATTAATCAGGAAACTCTAGAGCTCCCCACTGGAAGCCTTTTCTCAGTTTACCTAAGAGGACTTTGAAAATATCTCCTGTGTATTTGTCCCAGGACCTGTGGAGACTCGGTGCTATCCTCTTCATGACAGTGACCGGCATCCTTCACTGAGAAGACTGTAGTTTCATAATTTCCCAAAGCTCTTGGATTTGTCTGCGTATTATATAATAACTTTTTTCTAAAGCTTTTTAGTTTTTTATTTTTATTCTGTGAATTAATTTAAAGCAAATTTGTATTAGTAGTAGCAAATCATATTTTTTTTCTCATCAAATAATCACAGGGAACAGAAGCTCCTTTGATCTTTGAGGAACAGACAAATAGAATATTCCACAAAATATTTTAATAAGCTGTCTTCAGGCCTTTTGTTGATGTAATATCCAAATAATACTATACCACGTTTTATAATCCAGACATGTAACTTATTACAATTTTATTTTGGGCTTGATATATTCCAGTCATTATTTCTCTTTGTTAGACAGTTAAGGTTGAAGATTATCTATACACTAAATGCCAGTTCCATTTCTGAGTATAATACATAAATGTTTTTATTTTGATTCTATGTATTTTGCCTTAATACTACATGTATAAGATCAATCAACAAAGGTTAAACTGTCTCAAACAAATTACCTAACTTCTGATAATGTCATTTCAGGCAGTTTATTTATCTGTGAAAAGAGCAACCACAATAACAACAGCAAACCCCCTTTGGCATACCGTAGTGAACTATGTTTAGTAGTCAGTGTTGGGTTATTTTTTTAAGCATAGTTAAAGAAAGGTAAAGTTAGAGTGAAGTTTTCTTTTTTGACAATATGCTACTGCTAATTTTCTTTGGGGATGATAATTTTATCCAATTAATTGCATTTATCTTAAAAAAGCAGTCAAATAAAATTAGCTGCTTAATCATATCTTATTAGTTGGTTTACTAATAATAGGCCATTTAATATTTTATATTTTTAGCTAATTCTGTATATTTGTATTCGAGGAGTCACTTGCTAGGTTGTCTACATCTTAGGGAAGAAACTGGGGCTCTCTAAAGTAAGGGTTTGTTAGTCATTTATTTGCTTAGCCATTGCTTAGTGTCTCCTGTGTGTTAGCCATAGCTAGTGTTAGAAACGAAGCAGCTATTTCTCTTTTTATACGTACCATCCAGTGGAGAGGACAGCAAGGGTTGTATAATGAGTGCATTCTGGTAAGTGAAGTACACTGGGAGGTAAGGATGGATGCTGGGCAGTGGGGGTACAGAGGTGGAGTATGTTTATGTCTTGTGGATTACTGACTCTCAGAGAGTCCAAGAAGGCAGTTGGTGCTGCCTGGGCAGGTTTAGAGGAGTGTAGTCTGGGTGGAGAGATCAGCATAGTCAGAGTCTGAGAGAAAGACAGTGCTGTGGCTTATGTGCTAATATGAAGGATAAATCACAGAAAAGCTAAACTGGATGTCAAGGGACTGCTTGTTGTATTTGAGTAGGAGTGGATGGTAACTTAATCACAAGGAGAGAGAGACAGGAGAAGAAACAAGATCACTCAGGAGATTAAAAACCATACCTTCTTCCTCTCCCTTCTGTATTTTGAACAAGGTCTCATGTATCCCAGGCTTGCCTTGAACACAATACGTAGCCAAGGGGTTACAGGCATGTGTCATCATCAGGACTTATAAGTTTGAGATATGACAACATTCATTGTCTAACATGAATAGAAATGTCAGTGCCATACACCTTTGTCAGTTCTCAGAAACCTGAGGCAGGAGAATTGTGAAATCCAGACCAGAATGGGCTACATAGAAAATTTAAATGTCATCTGTATAATAGCTAGACGTCTTAAAACCAATCAAATAGAAAACCTATACATTTTTGCAGTATAACGTAATTCATATAAACTGTGAAATCCTGAGATAAAATTCAGCCATCTTACTTTCGGGCAGTTTGGTATTGTGCCTAGAGTTTTCCAGGTGGTGGAGCTGACATTGCCCACCTCTCACTCCAAACCCTTCCTTAATGCTGACATGCCTATGCTTAGGAAGGGACCTTGGCAGGGGGTAGGTCAAAACTGGTGGCCTTATGTTGGGCCAGTACAAATACACCATGTAGGCAAAGCTTGAGTGATGAATTAATTGAGAGAAAGGGAAAGAATTAGGAGAGACAGACAGGGGAGGGGGGAAGATCTGTTTGCCTTTTTAGGAGAACAGCAGGAAGAGAGTGGGGAAGGGACAGAGCTTGTCTCTTAAAGGGACCTTTTGCACCTGCATACAGACTATGTAGTGATTTAGCACCCTGGGCTGGCCAGGGTACTGCCTGAGTGCATCCTGCCAGCTAACAGGGGCCAGCATAATGCCTGAATCCTAACAGGTGAGCTTGGAAGCTTCAGAACTGGAGTCACACCTAGGTGTGGGTATTTTCATGAATTGAGCTTGTTTAAATGAGTGCTTGTTTAAAAGTGGTATTTCTGAGGAGCCTCTCTACCAGGGCTGGTCATATTCTACTAGTGTAGGGTAGGATATTCCAAATAACTTTTTTACATGCTAAGTTTTGAGAATTTCTAATAAGGAACTTCTAGGAGTAACTTCTGTCCTTAAGATCATATTCTAGAAACACTATCTGTTGGTAGTATTCAGATTTATACTATAAATACACCTGTGAACCCAGCACTTGAGAGATAAAGGTAGGAGGATCAGAAGTTCAAGATCATCTTTGTTTACATAGCTACAACAAGTGCTATCCTGGACTCCATGAAACACTGTCTTTTTGTTTTGTTTTTTCTGAAACACTGTCTTAAACAGACAAAAGACATTTTAAAAAAGTAATCTGATGAAGTGGCTTTTATCACCAATTATTGATCTTTTATGCAATTGAAAAATCCCAGACGACTGAAGGCAATAGGAAAGTAACACATTGTTAGCCCCGAGACAGCAGCCAAGACTGGTGATTATTGATAAAGTTTGAATCCCCGGTTATTGAATATTTGCTGCCACTGATGTAATAAGCCAATCAAACCCTCTTAGGAGGGTTGGAGAGGTATCATGTGGCAAGTATGGCTAACAGTAGCCTATAGTTGTGATCTTGAGCAGCCCCAAGGAGGGGCTAACTTTTGACAGACTTTCTCAGGGCAGAGTTTGAAGAGGGCTACTCCAGAATAGGGGCTGCTGCTTGGCATGTAGGGTAGGGTTTGGAATGGGACCTGAGTGTGTGGAATGGTACCCCAAACTAGAGATTAATATGAGTATGTTTTAAAAAAACTTTCATCCTTTCATACAATGTAGGTGAGTCATCTGTCTTTCTGTTGCTTTCATTGGTTAATTAATAAAGAAATGGCTTGGCTTAATAGGTCAGAACATAGTTAGGCAGGGAAGACAGAACAGAATTCTAAGAGAAAGAAAGCGGAGTCAAGCAGACGCTTATGGCTCTCCTCTCCAAGATGGATGCAGGTTAAGATCCTTCCCGGTAAGCCACCACCTCGTGGTGCTACACAGATTATTAGAAATGGGTTAATCAAGATGTGAGAATTAGCCAGTAAGAGGCTAGAGCTAATGGGCCAAGCAGTGTTTAAAAGAATACAATTTGTGTGTTGTTATTTCAAGTATAAAGCTAGCCATGCGGGAGCCAAGCAGAAAGCAGCCCACAGTTCCTCCTTCTATAATACACTTAATAATTTAAGTATATATAGAAAGTCGTGTTTGATAAATAGCGGGTGACTGTAATATTTCACTGTCACCAAAGCAGGTCATCCAGACCAAAAATAGAGGAGCATTGTAGTTGTATGAATACCAGATACAGTAGGATACAATGAAAGCAGTGCTAAGTGGGAAATTTGTAGCTCTGAGTGCCTACACTGCAAAATCAGAGAGCTCAAATAAGTAACTTAAAGATGTAGCTTAAAGCCTTGGAAAAACAAAACCAAAAGCAGAATATGGAAAGAAGTATAGAAATTAATGAGATAGACTAAAAATATTAAAAAGAATCTATTAATTGACCCGTTCGTAGCGAAATTAACCACAAGAATACAAAGCCTATATACAAACCTCCCATAACATGGCAAATAGCCAAAAACTTGAAGCATTCCCACTAAGATTAGTGGGAATCACTAATCTCGCTCTTCTTCAGTGTTGTGCTTGGGCAACAAGACAAGCAGAGGAAATTAAAGGGGTACAGATAGGAAAGGACTATATATGTCTCTATACATACAAAACCTTAAAATTCAGGAAACCTAGAGCTGGGAACCCACCCAGTAAAGTAGAAAGATACAAAATTAACATGCACAATGAATACCCTTTCTGTTTATCAATGATAAACATATCAAGAAATCAGGAAAACAGTCTTATTCACAGTAGCTTTAAAATAATCTAATCAATCAATCAATCCCCAGATCTTGGAGTAAACTACCCAAGGAAGTGGAGACCTCTCCATCAGATGAATGGAGAATGAAAATGTGCACATAAACAACAGGATTTTATGCAACTGTAGAGAAAGGTAAATGGTGCAATTTGCAGGAAAATGAGTGGAGCTGAAAAATATATTAGGTGAAGTAACCAAAGTAATAAAGAGAAACAGTGCATATTCTCTGTCATATATATGTCAGCTACTAATTCACATATATACATATATCTGTCGGTCTGTCTATAATTATGTGAGAGTGTGTAGCATCCAGGAAGGTGACATTTAAGAGACAAGGAAAAAAGATGAGTGTGATATTAAGGGGATGGTAGTGGATAGTAGAATACATGCCATATGCAAATGGAAGGGGAAGTGAATACTGGGGAGGGGTAAGGTATAAGCAGAAGAACATGAAGATGGGGGAAAAAGAGGAGGTGATGATGTTAGGCCAACTACTAAGTATATGCACAAGCAGAAAAAAAGCTTTTAACAGATAATGGTACCCCTGGAAACTATAAGTTATTCAACAAAAGTCTTAGTACTGGGGTGGGCTCAAATGATTGATCTAGAAGGCCACTTAGGTCCCCAGAAAGATTATTTACTCACTGTTGGTAACTTCTCCACGCTGATGAAACTGTTCCTAAAGAGACTTTGTGTGCTTTGCTCTCAGGATGTGGAGAAATGGAGCTGGAACAGGGCTGGAAGCCCCTTCTGCTTAGCTCACTGCTGCTAGAGGGAGCTAGGCAGGCTGTGGGGGAAAGTTGTCATCAAAGTCCCCTTTAATACAGACCCCAAGTAATACATTGGCTTTTATTACTCTTTGGGGGCCTGGCACCCAGCTCCCAAATGAATACATGGAGACATTCTTTCTTATGAATTCCTAAAAATTAGCTTGACTCATTTCTAGCCAGCTTTTCTATTTCTCTTTAACTTCACTTTGCCTCTGGGTTTTTGCCTTTCTTTATTCTTTCAAATATATCTTTCATTCTTACTCTGTGCCTGGCTGTGTGGCAGGGTGACTGGCCCGGGCATCCTCTCCTCTTTCTTCTTTTCTCACCTCTTATTTTTCTCCCGAGCCTAGATTTGAGAAAGGAGTGGAATGAATTGGAACACTCCTCGGAATGACATTCCCATTGCACTCTTGATCTCATAGCAATTGCAATTCCTGGCACAAGACCTGAACAAGATTGGGCCTGTGAACATTGTGTCATGTGGGGATAGGGCAAAGAAGAAGGACCCATGGATATCCCATGCCCTGTCCCTATAGACAAGGTCTCATGAGACCCCACTGCTTTCTGAGGATCTGTGGCCAGTTAGTGGTCCATTAGGGGAGGGAGAAGCATTTTCTTCAGTTGGTAGCACTGATGAAGAGTTAGTGTGTGCTCTGTAAATTATCCCTTTCCCGGGACCCTGTAGCAACTCTAAGGAAACTCTGCTTATGAAGAGTAAACAAATGTAGGCACAGCAGTAGAATGTAGATGGAAGTTTCTGTCCCACCTGGTGCCACAGAGGTTCAGTCCCAGAGAAACACACAGAGGCTTATATTAATTATAAACTGATTGGCCTATTAGCTTAGGCTTTTTATTAACTAAATCTTACAACTTAAATTAACCCATAATTCTTATCTGTGTTTAGCCACGTGACTTGGTACCTTTCCTCAGTGCAGCATTTTCATCTTACTTCCTCTGCATCTGAGTGGCGATTATAGACTGACCCTTTCCTCTTCCCAGAATTCTAGCCTGGTCGCCTCACCTATATTTTCTGCCTGGCTACTGGACAATCAGCGCTTTATTAAACCAAATAAGTAACAAATCTTTCCAGGGTACAAGATCATTATCGCACAGCAGTAGAAGATGACAAGGAGGGAGGGGATCACTGGAGCAGATGGGGAACAGAGGAGAGAAATGGATGTAGGGATGGTGTTTGAAAGTATGATTATTTCTGATAACCTTAGAGGGATAACAGTCCTAGCAATTGCCTCATCTTGAGGAAACTGAGAAATAAATACTGGGAAGCCACATTCAGATTTTTACTTTGACATCTTGCATTTTACATTATAGCTTGTGTTTTTAACCTGTTAGTTGAAACTGACTTGGCAATCTTTTCTCATTCCAGATCACTCAACGTCAAGTGGCACACTATCTTTTAAACCTAGTCGATCATTGGTTACTCTTCCCACTGCCCATGTGATGCCATCTAACTCCAGTGCTTCAATTTCCAAACACAGGGAATCTTTAGCATCAGATGGCTCTAAATGGAGTACAAGCCTCATGCACACACTGGGAGACCACAGAAGACAGGAGCAGGACTCTTCACTAGACATGAAGGACTTCAGGCCTCTACGGAAATGGTCATCTTTGTCCAAACTTACTGCCCCGGATAACTGTAACCAGAGTGGCATTGTATACACAGACGAGTTGAGGAATGAGCTGCAAAAGACAGGGAAGGGCAAGGCTTTCCCAAACCATGTAAGGACCTTTGGGCCTAGTTGCTTACATGACAGTATGGAGATGCTTAAGCTGGAAGGCAAGGAAATAAATAAAACACGGTCATCAACTCTGGATTGCAAGTATAAATTTGAGAGCTACAACAAAGAGGACATCAGAGCCGCCTCCTCTGCTCTCAGGAGACAGACCTTAGACATGACTTACAGTGCCTTACCTGAGAGCAAGCCCATTGTGACAGGTTCAGAGGCTTTTGAGTCTCCAAAATATTCAATGCTTGGCCAGCAGGCAGTAGGTGGAGTTCCCATTCAACCTTCTGTGAGGACACAGATGTGGCTTACAGAACAGTTACGGACAAATCCATTGGAAGGCAGAACTACAGAGGATTCTTACAGCTTAGCTCCTTGGCAACAGCCACCAATAGAAGAGTTTCATCAAGGAAGTGAAGCACCAATGCAGGTAAGGCTCAAAACCTAGTGTTTGCTTCCCTCCAGTGGATCTTTTGTTTACTGCAGTAAGTATGTGACTGCCTACACCACACGTTCCTTTCTCCATCTCTCACAAGTTAAAAAACATAAGTGCTATAAATTTTATATACTGTGTTGATAAAGAAAAATAAATTTATTTGAGATAAATTAACATAAGAACTGTAAACATTGTTCTTAAGTTGGTCTTGACTTTCTCATTTGTTAAGTATGCATAAAATAAAATGCTTTTTGTCTAAAGAAATGTAAAACAAAAACAGAAGCTGACATGGTATAATAGAAAATTGATTTGGAAAAATAAGTCTTGGTTTTTTTTCTGATTATATCACATTTAGGACCTGAATTTTTTCTTTATAAGTTTTTTTTCTTTAACTTGCATACAAAATGTTGATTTTATTATGGGATTTTCATACATTGTTTTTCTTGATTCTCTACTCCCCTGACCCCTGGCCCAGTTCCCTCCCATTGGTTGCCTGCCTCTTCCCACAAGACCCTTTTTGCTTTCATGTCTCATATATTTTGTTATCCTCTATTTTGTTCTTTCTCCATCTTAGCCCTTTGTAGTTTCATAGCTGCTCTCATGTCTATAAAACTGAAACCGACGTTACAATATGAGAGAAAGCATGTGCCATTTGACTTTCAGCTTTCTGGGTCTGGGGTACTTTGCTTGATGTAGTAATTTCAAGTTTCATTTATGTTTTACAGATGTCATGGTTTTTTTTATGTCAATTTTCTTTATGGCCAAGTACAATTGCATTGTCTATATGTCCTTACTCATTCATGTATTGACGGACTTCTAGGCTGGGCTCATTTCTAGCTGCTATGACTGTCAGTAAACAGAACCCAGTGCCTTGTGACCTGACACTTAATTTATTTTTGCCTTAATTTCTTCTACAAAATGAGAAGATGGAACCCAGTTATTTGTACCATTTTTGGTAATGGTTTCTTTGTATTTAAGCTTCTAAGTCAGCTGCAATTGTTAAATGAATTGACCATCAAGATGTGTTGAATCATTTTAAAGGAAGCACTTTATAATAATACAGCATATAGAGAAACACTATGTATTAGTCCCTTTTGAGTCTGTGGAATAACAGGCTAATGAGTAAATTTCTTGATTTGGAAAAATGTGTTGATATGATGCATATGTTTTACATATGAGAAAAAAAACTCAGTTTTGAATCTTCCTAAAGCACAGTAGAGGGAGAGAGAGCACAACTAAGGGGAAGCATTCCTATATGCTTTAGAGCAGTGGTTCTCAACCCGTGGGACGTGACTCCTTAGGGGTTTTGAACAACTCTTTCACCGGGGTAGCATAAGTGGTGAGGGAGAATTGTCTGCATTCTGTCAATCATATTTTAAATAAATGCTGGTTGGCCAGGGAGGAAATATAGGTGGGAAAACCAGACAGGAAGTAGAAATGATGTAATGAGAACAGGAGAATTCTGGGAAGGAGGAAGTTGATTCTTCCCACTCCTGCCCAGACCACCGAAGCAGCAGGATGTGATCTGCCCCACTGAAAAAAGGTACTGAGCCACATGGCTAACATAGATCAGAAAAATGGGTTAATCAAGATGTGAGAGTTAGCCAGTGAGAGGCTAGAGCTAATGGTCCAATCAGCTTATAATTTATGGAGACCTATGTGTGATTTTCTCTGGGACTAAACAGCTGGGGGTACCTAGTGGGAGGACAGAAACCCAAACAAACAAGCCACCCCCTCCATGTTACACATAAGACCATCAGAAAACACATATTTACATTAAGATTCATGGCAGTAGCAAAATTACTTCCTATTTCTTTGCGGTAGCAATGAAAATAATTTTAATGGTTGTGGGTTACCATAACATGAGAAACTGTATTAAAGGGTCACAGCATTAGGAAGGTTGAGAACCACTTGCTAAACCATCCAGAGACAATAATTCTGAAGAATTTTCATTTGTGGTTGAAGAAATGTCATCTGCCTTCATTTGCTTTAGGATGTAGAACTCTGTGCATTCTGTGCACCACTAGTCTTGGCTGCTTCCTCTGTGTTTCGATACCCCACCCGTAATACTCCAGACTGATTCTGTAGGACTGTGAGAAGGTCTTGACTTTGGTCAGGGGAGAATGCATAATTTACAAGTGCCCCCTGCATTCCTTGTTTTCAATTGGGATGTAGAGAATGTGGCCGTCTACGTGCAGTGACCATTAGATTCTCTTACGCTCACAGTGGATCTGCTCCATGGTAGTTAAGTAGTGAGTTTGGTTTCTTACATTACATTTTTCATGTTCCCTGGTCTACAGTTGTTTAAAAAGGAAGATGAAATTTTGTTTCTATATGAATCATAAAGTGGTTTGATTAGTCAAGGTATTGACAACTAATACTTTTAACATGTTAATGGAGGCTTTTCTGTTGCTTAAATGAAGATTTTGATTAAATAACATAAGAACTTTTTTTCTTCAGAGTGAATTGTGAATAAAGTCTGGCTTCTAGCTTGGAAGGATTTTATTATGTTCTTTGAGATTTTTCTTATTTTCCCTGTTTTTGCATGCTGTTAGGTTTTTGACTTTTGACTGAGAGAAGCAGCAGACTGAGAGATGTGATTATGTCACAATGCAGTGCCATCACATCTTGTGACACAACAGTAGCAAGCATCTAATATTGATACGTGTTTTAAGAATTGATTTTTCTTTTTGTATCTTTATGTGCATATAATTTAGCATGTAATTTCAAGACATTAAAGTGGGTATTAGCATATAGCCAAACTTTTTTATCTGATTGACCATATTCTCACACCTTGTCAAAAGACTCAAAAATAAGGCTAAACAATATCTGGTAGAAACTTCATTATTTTATGGAGGCCTCCCCCATCTTGTGTTTGTATTAGAAAACCTTGATTTTTTTACATTATTTGGGGAAAGTACCTCTCTCAGACCTTTACAACACAAAACTCTTTATAACTAGAACGTTTGATAGCCAGTAGCATATAATTGATTTCAAATATCACCTAGGTCAACTATCCATTTGAGTATAGGTGGTTCTGATTGCATTTTACAGATAAACTCTTTACCACTAAAAATGTAAAAGGCAATATTAGATGTTAAAAAATTAGTTCATTTTTAGTATACTGTAAAATTGTGAGAAGTATTTGAATGGTCATTATCTTCAAAGTTTTATTCCTTACAACTTACTCTTGTGTGATGAGTAAACAGAATAAGCTCCCAGTTATAGAACGGGCTTTTTGTTCCTCATTTTAATGAGCTACACGATTCTAGACTCCTGATCAGATCAGATTGTAATTCTATTAAGAACAGAATAAAGAACAGCTAGAACTTGTTTTACTGAGGAAAAACTTTGTAAATTGATGATTAACATCTTGAAGTTGATGGAGTAGTGAGCAGTATGCTGAGAGACATGAGACTTTTCAACTGCAGTTTCACTATCAGTACGGCCAGCTATAGAACCTGTGTATTCCTGCATAGATAATGACTCATCCTAGGGGTCCTGACCCCCAACAAACCTCTATCTCCAAAATATTTACACTGTGATTCATAACAATAGCAAAAGTACAGTTATGAGGTAGCAACAAAAATAATTTTTAAAATTATATTAAAAATAATTGTGACCACAATATGAGGAACTGTATTTAAGGGTCACAGCATTAGGAAGGTTGAGAACCCTGGTTTAGATGATTATATCATTAATGCTTTGTGTGTGTGTGTGTGTTTGTGTGTGTGTGATAGAAATCTTTAACCCTTGCTGAAGAGAACTCTGTTAACATGGACTTCTTTTGACAGCTTTTTAGCTTCTGACCCCAAACATCTCCTTTCCTACCACGCATTCAGTTTGAATCAGCATCCTGCTAGAAACCAAAGTGAATATTGATGCTTTATATCCTTACAGTCTCTGTGGAAAGTGTGTCTGATTACATTTTCTCTTCCTTAGTAATTGCTGTATTGGTAGCATATCTTGAATTGGGTTTAAAATTAGGAGATTACAAAGAAGAGGTCTAAATAGTTTTATATTTTGCCAATTTAAGTTATTACGTTTTGGTGACTATGTTTTCCAACATAGTTTTCTGCTCCTATTCTTTTAGTAGTTATTGAAAGAAAGATATTTAAAAATTTAAAAAGGGATATTGAAAACATATTCAGTAAGAATTATAGTGTTGCTAGCTCTACTAAACTTAGTAAAGCAAATGCTAATTCTCTGGGCAATAGAGGAGAACAGCTAAATCTTAATACAGATTATGCAGAATAAAAGTTCACATTTAAGTATAATGGAAGTGTTTGGAGAGAGAGGGTTCAGAATTTAAAAAATTATAATGCTTGAAATAATACTTTTTCTTGTTATTGGAAATCTGATTGGAATAGGAGAAATCCTATAAAACCAAGGATATCTATGTCAGTGTCAAATTCAGGTGAGATTTTGCTTTATTAGTACTTATCATAGCCACATAGTAAGATATTTGTTCTTATTGATCACCAATCTCTGAAGAGAGCAGATTTGTGCTTAACTTAATTGTAAATTCCATAATTCTTGAGAAAAATTTATGATAAGGAATTTTATTTATATGAGAATTTGATTTTTTTCTTATTTGATTCTCATAAGCTTAAAATATTAGTGTATAGATAAATAACAAGATCTTTATTTTAAGGTATTTATTCTGACAGAGTAATTAACAAGACTTCTGTATAATAATATAATAATAACAGTAGTCATACATGTGAAGACCCAGTGAACTACTTTGAATAAGAACACTTCATTTAAATTATTGTTTTTCTACTTTGTGAAGACCTGAAGAATACTTAGTTCCTGTAGAAAAAAAAAAAGTGTTGGCAATGCAGTATAAATTTCATTTATCCCCAAGACTGAGCTATAAAGTGAGCTTTTTAACAATAAAGCTAGTGCTGGATGCAGAAAGTGAACTTTTGGCAGTACTGTTCAAAATGAAAACTCATACTTCATTGTCAGAAATAATCAGGAAAGAAATTTATGAGCCATTTTGAGGAAATCGGCAGCTTCATTATGCACACTTAGTCATTGTAAAGTTTGTTTACAAGATCCAGATGAAAACATTGGCTAAGGATTAGTTTCACCCCTCATCTTGACCTTCACAAAGACATTCTAGGCAGGGAGCAGGCTGTATTTCCCCCCCCATGAGGAGGTGCTAGGTTTGAAGCTGAGCTGGCATGTCACAGATCTGGAGGTGGCAGCCGTACTTCATAGAAGCATCACAATGATGCAGATCAGCAGGAGACAGATCAAGATGAGACAGAAATTGATAAAAAGATTCTGGAGATTTTGCCGTGCTTGCTGAGGCATTTCAATAGTTGAGGCTCTCCTGATAGCAGAGCGAGTGAGGTACTGGACTTTCTCCATGATGCTGGAAGGCAATAGCAGGAAGACTGAAGTTCTGAGTGGTCAAGAGCAAGATAAAAAGCTGGTAGTAGGCAGGCAAATGTGAGCTGTCTTCTTTTAGGAGGCCTGGAATGTAAAAATAGTAAATGGATTAGGTTTATACCTAAACCCATTCTCTGGATAGAGATGCACAGTTTTGCATAAATTGATCTTCCTCGTCCCTGTGTTTTATAGCATTAACTGTCTCCAGTCTTCATGATCTCTCTGCTTCTATACTTCGTATGTTACTGCAGTCTCATTTGTCTTGTTTGAGCTATAGGAACTGTAGTTTTTGGCAGGTATTACTAGGTTTATGAAATATTGTTTCTTTAAATCTGCTTCTTTGTAAACACAATTGATGTGAATATTTATTATTATAAATAAGTGTTTCAGGACTAATCTCATAAAACAGCATATAATAAATTATATCTTAATTTTAGTCCAAAATAAAATAGTTCCCTGAGAAAGAAGTTAAATATGAAATTAAAAACAGATACAGCTGCTTGCCATCCTCCTTTATGATTTATACTGTTATAGAATCATACAGTATATTTTGATCATATTCACATCTTCCAACCCCTTGTAGAGTGTTTTCAGCTCTTGAACACGATGTTCCTGAGTACTAAAGACTGACAAGCTCAGAGTGCACAGTATGATTATTGTACTAAACTACCATGGACAGTTCTAGTTTTCAGCTAATCTTGCTTACCTGGAGTGGGTTTTTGTTTGGCCATCTTTCAAAGTTCCTAAACCATTGTAGAATATGTAGGGTCTAAAGCTTTGACAATTAATAAACACAACAAAATGAAGCATATTAATAGGAAATTAGATACAGATTTAAAATAAACTAAGTGAACTGTCTGAAGACATCAGCTACTTAAACTTTGACATTATTATTTTTCTTTCATTAAACTATTGTTTATTTATTGTTTAGAGACAGGGTGTTGCTATGCAATCCTGATTGGCCCAGAATTTACTACATAGCCAGTCTGACCTCAAACTGGAGGCCACCATTCTGCTTCTTTTTGTCTTTGCATACTAAGTGAAGGGATTACTGTCCTGTACTACTATGCTGGGCTAACATTTTGTTTTTTTATCAGAACATTTTTAATCTTGCAATAATTTACTGTCTGGAGACAACTGTGTCTAGTTTGTTGCTGCATAATTTGTAGCAGGATGTTAGTACAGATTCTAGCTGGCAGGTTGGATTTCCTCCCTAGGCTCTGTGCACTGCTTGCACTCACCTCAGTCTGTGGACCCCATACTTGAGACTAGTACTGAGGAGAAGAGAAAAGAGATTGGGAAAGGGGAAGATTTGCGTCAGGCAGAACCAGATAGAACTTGCTGCTTATGTTGTAAAGAAACTGTGGTATATGCCAGTCAGATGTTGTAGTTCTCAGATCTTCAACTTGGCTCTGTTAGGATTTGAATTGTGTAATAGACTGGATTTTCATTTGGTGTGTGTCTCTGTCTTTCATGTGTATGCCTGTGATAAGGAGCCACGCAGAGTCAATTTATATCAAAATCTGTTCTCAAGAGTTAGTAACTGCTTATGTTTGTCTAGCATATGTTCCTGATTGTCTAGCACAGGTGGCTGAATTATCTATAGAATTTCACATTGAAAAGATAGGAGCTCAAGCCTAGCATATTTAATTACTTTTATTTGAATTCTCCAGGTAAAATGCTACAGGAATAAAGCAACTTTTTAAAGAAAATGCATCCTCAAGTAGTACGTGCTTCTGTTAGTTTATTATAGGTCTCAGGAATTTTAGTTTTGGAGAATCTGTATATTTTACAAGTTCTTTTATAGGAAGATGTATAATGAATTATAGTTTTGAGCAAATTAAAAATTAGTATTGATAATTACTATATTTTTGTAATGTTTCAGAAGTTATTAAAAGATGTGGTTCATACCTATAATTCTAGCATGTATGAGGCCACGACAGGATTGTAAATTTGAGGGCAGCCTAGGTACAAAGTAAAACTGTCACAACACACACATGTGCACATGTATGTACACACACACACACACACACACACACGGAGTGAGCCTTCCAGAAGTTCATCAGAAAGCATACACAGGAGTCATCTCTATTCTGCCCGACACTTGGGGATTCAGTCACATGCAATGCCCCTTGCTAGAAACACTGTACTCTTTTTCATGGTTGTGCCTTTTGTACGTGTTCTGTTTCTGCCTGGAAGGCCACATCTACCCCTTTTACCTTTCGATTCTCAGCTACACAAAACTGATCCTTCAAGCTCAGTTTAAACACTACTTCTGAATAAGACCTTTCCAGCCAGTAAGTAGAATCATCTGCTTTGCCGTGTTTCCATAGAATTTTGTGTCACTAAATCAGGATATCTGGTTATGCTATAGTTTCAGTATATGTGTCATTGTCCCCAACTAGAGCTTCTAGTATATGAGTGAAGGAAGCATATGTTCATTCTGTATTTTGTGCATAAAATTAGCATAATTTAATTAAATCCATAAAGTTGAATAAGAATTTTATGACTAAAATTTTTATAAAGTAGTTTAAAAATTCAGTGCTGTAATTGTCATATTAATGAATTTGAGTCATAGGATTTGCTATTAAACTCATCATCACTAATATTTAAGTCTCTTCTATTTATAGATGAAGAAAGTATGGCTTAGAGGAGGTGTTTCCTAAATTGATAGTTTCTTGTTTAACTTGACATTAAACTGAGTTAGGCTTTGTACAAGTGGGTATTTCGTGTTTGTGAGATACAAAGAGATGTGCTGTCAACTACTAAAAACATTCAGGGGCTGGAGAGGTGGCACAGTGGTGAAGAGCACTGGCTGCCCTTCCACAGGATGTGGTTCGCTCCCCTGCCCTCAGGTTAGGTCACTCTCAACCACCTATAATGTGGGCATGAAACATCCTCTCCTGGCTTCTGCAGGTGCCTACACACATGTACACACAAATAAAAATAAATCTATAATGGAATAAAACATGATTGATACACTGAGGGCATCATCTTACATCACTTTTTATTGAAGGTTTTGTTCAATAAATGAGAGAGTTGTCTATAAAGGACACATAGTGACCAGATCAAAAACTAAATGTTTCTAGGCAAGCTTGAAAACTTGTCATAATTACAAAATGATTTGTAGCAAGTTCATAGTCTTGGCTAAAATCGAAATGAGGAAATGTCCATGGTATGCATGTTAGTTTTTTTTCTCAGTTTATTTTATAGTGCTTTGATAGGGTAATGATTAAGCTACATTCCTCCATGATGGGGCTTCCTCTTATATATTGAGAATAGGAAAGCTGAGAGTTAAGAACATTGCAGACCTAATTTTGGATCTGTATGTATCTCACTACAGATGTTGCAGTTTGTAACACAGGGGTCAGGTGTCTTTTCTGTTCCTCATGATCACTACTCTGTAAGTTTGGAGATTCCATAGTCTCTTTTCAACTTTCTTATAGCAACACTCTAATAAACTAATACTTGATGGGCAATATAGAAAAAGAGTTCATTAGCTGATGTTTTTAGAACATCTTTTAGGATATTCAGAAATAGATTGTGTTAGATGTAAAATTAGCCTCCCACATCCTTTTTTAAAAGGCCATATATGTTTATTGGGTGTTTACTAGGGACAAGGAGCCTATTCACTTACAGACTTAGTTAAAATTTAATCATCCTGCTTTTAGTACCAGAATACTGAAAATAAGAAAGATGTGTTTGGTTATGGGAACTACCAAATCATATCTTTGAACTGTATGGCAGAAACAGAAAGGTGCCTGGTGTTGTGTTCTATGTATATGGGACCTGTTCTAATTTTTGGACGGATTGAATGGGATTACCAGTTCATTTCTTAGTGGGAGCTAGTATGACATTCTTGCTCTCTCTAAAGAAGTTAAAATTGGAACTTAATAAATTATGTTCTAAAAAGTATTTTATTATTTTTCATTAGAAGGAGGAAAGAGGAAAACCACAGGCAACCATGATTCTTTGTCATATTGCCAGTAGAGGTGGTGCATGCTTTAATTCTTGCACTCCAGAGGGAAGAGGCAGAGGTAGGGAGGAGCTCAGTGAGTAAGAGGCTAACCTGGCCAACCAGGGCTAGATAGTGAGACACTATCTCAAGGAAAAAAAAAGATCATATACTTTGTTAAGAACTTACTGGGTAGAAGTCATACATATCATATCTTACAGGAATCCTTAACTTCAATGGTATGCTAGGTGTATTCTTGTGAGAAGGAAACCTCAGTAGATTTGGAAATCATTTGGTGGCCTGTCTTACAACTTACAGGTAATTGGCACATTCACAGCTTTGTATATGATGTGTAGTAATCCCTACTGTAAACACTTTGATGGCCTTGTAGAACTTGCTAAATTGTAGGCTTTCTGCCAAAGTCACATCCTTGAGAATCCTCAAGTTTGTTTTGGGCTTTTGCTGTCTTCTTTTTTTTGTCTACTTGTTTATTATACTTTTAAGAAACTATAGTCTGACAGATACATTTAGTATTTTTCCCATTTGATTAATTTAGACGATTAGAATTCTGTATAGATTGAGTTTGAGTAAGTAGAGTTTATCTTTGTTAAGATTATTTGGAGATAAGTATGTATGTATCTCTCTCTCTCGCTACGTGTGTGTGTGTGTGTGTGTGTGTGTGTGTGTGTGTGTGTGTTTCCCCTCCAGGTACTTACTACCATCTCACAAATAAGCCAGAAGTTGATTTGTTCCTTTTTTATTTTTGACTTGTTAAACTAAATTAGGACAGTATTATCATTATATTTATAATCAACCTGTTAGTTTATGAAAGTTCACTGTAGTAAAAGTTTAAGATTGCCAGATTGCAAACTGCTAAATTCTGTTGGAAGTTCCTTTGTGGCAGCAGCACTCCAGCTTTGTCAAGCCGACGGAAGTGTCTGAGAATCTTTCAGATGCTTCTGCTAACAATTGGTAATAATAAAATAGTCTTTGATTTCTAAATTGGCCCAATAAAGAAATACCCATCCTGTTGGCCAGGTGGTGGTGGCACACACCTTTAATCCCAGCATTTGGGAAGCAGAGGTAGGCAGATCTCTGTGAGTTTAAGGCCAGCCTGGTCTACAAGAGCTAGTTTTGAGACAGCTAGGGCTGTTACACAGAGAAACCCTGTCTCCAAAACCAACACAAAACAAACAAACAAAAAGCGAAATACCCTGTTTAAATTTGTCTTGACGCGAGTCATTGAACAACAGGATGGAGATCTTCCCTCTGAAATTGGCTCATGGCCCTGCCTATTTAGTCTGTAGGTTTATTTTTGTTGATGTTAAAAATACATGTATTTGTCTATTAACATAGTCCTATTTTTGGACTGTATAGTCCACACTGCTCTTACTTAAACTTAGTGTCACATTGGTTAGTCTTGAATTCTACAGTCGTGCTTCAATTGGAATTTACAAGTGTGTGCCACCACGCAAGTGTTTTTAACCTTATGTCGAGGATTCAGATTCTGTATTTTTAAATTTTTTTCTTTTCTTTTTTTTTTTTTTAAAGAGAGTGTAGGGAGAAAGCATTAGGCAAGTACTAAGAAAAATTGAATGTCACTTAGCAAATACAGCCACTCAACTTTTTGTGAAAGGCCTGGAGAAGTACACGATGTAAAGCACTAGAGGTCCTCAGTGAGCTGTGGCTTTACTGAG
>NC_022034.1:31569172-31580257 GCF_000317375.1 Microtus ochrogaster | reverse complement strand
CCATGTTTGTTTCTCTTAGGGTCCTCATTGTTGTCTATGTTCTCTGGGATTGTGATTTGTAGGCTGGGTTTTGTTTGCTTTATGTTTAAAAACACTTATGAGTGAGTGCATATGATAATTGTCTTTCTGGGTCTGGGTTACCTCACTCAAAATAATGTTCAGGTTTTATTTTGTGTTTATTTGGTAATGCATGCTTCAGAATTGTGTCAGGGAAGGATCCTGTTGCACCATTCTGGAAATGTCCGAAGAGACTGTGTTTCATCAGTTCATGCTGCTGTAGTTTAGAAGGGTTATGTTCTTGATTCCCAATTCTGAAGTTTCATTTTTGTTGGTATGGTCAATGTGCAGATTCAAACATTAGATAAAAATTATTTTCTTAATGTAGATAACAAAGCAAGATTCTTTTGCTCAGGAGCTTTAAGCAGTGACTTAAGTAGATTTTAAATGGTAGAGTGAATGAGTGAGAAATGATATTGATGAAATATAGGATAGAATATGGGACTGAAATAAAACCTTGAAGTTTTTGTGCAAAGTTATGGGGAAAAATAATCTGAGTTTTAGGTAACAAGCCTAAATGGATTGAAGGCATATTTTTTTCAACGGAGCAAGCTAAATAATTGAAGATTTTAACTTGATTGCGGCATGTTAATGTCTGTGATTATTCTGAACTTTTTTGACTAGAAGTTTATTGCTTGATTACTAAAGACATTGGTAATTTTTTATGCCTGGCTTTAAAAAATGATACCTAGAATAATATACAGAGTAGTAAAGACATCGCACTTGATGGAGCACCTTTGAAAGTGACAGAAGCTTGCGTCCTCTACATTCGTCCTTATAAAGTACCATTTGCCTTCCTCACTTGCTTTACTGTACCGGCTTGCTCAGCATGATGATTTGTTTTAACCGTGCTCATCAGTGATGGGATGTGCACATGGCTTTGCCTGCTCAAGTTCTGTTTACAGGCTCTGTGAACCTGACCAGCTCACCGTTTTTGAATGTTTTTTAAATGTGATGAAGAGATACAGGGCCAAACACAAAAATAATCAGAGAGAGTATTTGTGTGTAAGTGCACTTAGGAAATGTTTATCTAGAATAATGAAGTTTATACTATCATTTTATAGAGGGGTGACCTATACTTTAATAATTTCCAGTGTTTTAACTTATAATTTAAATTACATAATCACTTTAATTTATAATTTATTTAATGCATTCTTTACATTAAGATTTCAATCACTTCAAATTTTTAATCCAAATATTGTTTTAATAAATTGGTGAGATTAAGAAACATTTGTTAATATATAATCCAAATGCAATGATTTTCCTTTATGTCTACCAAAATACCATTAAAATAATTTTGATGTTTTAGGAAATGGTGTTGATGCAACTCCTCTTGGAAAAGCAAATTTCCTTTCTTCATATTAAAAAGTTTATCTTTCATAATTTGTATATCTTTCATATTTCTTTCATTTGATTTTTATATGACTTCTTTAGTGCTTGGTTTTAAAGAATATACCTTTATAAACAAAATACTCTGTGTCACCGTAAACCTGTGAAATGCATGATTCAAACATATCTGGTGTTATAGCTTTATACTTTGAAAGTTTTTTATCATAGTCATTAATTATACCATCCTCTTATGCTGCTAAAGATACTTTGATAACAATGTTTTTTTTCTAGAAGTTGTCTACTTTTGGAACAAAGTGTGATGTACGAAAATTCTGGTGGAAAAACGCTCATTATCTATTTTCTCTTCCCACTGAAAAACTTTCGTACACATCATTGAACTTTGAGAATGTTATTTGATATTCTCTAAAGTAAAAATGCAGGGGCAGTGGGTAAAGGCAAGAAAGGCATTTACTGCCAAACCTTATGCTTCAAGTTTGATTTTTGGAACCTATATGGTGGAAAAGGAGAAATGATCCAATGATCTCCACATACATGTCATGGTTGCTCTTTCCCCTATCTCTTTCTCACACATGCACACACACATACATGATAGATAAATAAAAATGTAAAAAATGCAGAAATGTGCAAATCCAAACTTAACACCAAGTGTCATTTGTATACTATCAAAGGAAAAGTATTTTTTATGAGTTCTGAAGTATTGCAAGGCAGTTTAAGGCTCCTAGCATTAGAGACTCGTACTGGAAATGTTTCTGCATGTTAAGAGTGCTGCCTAGGAGACTTCAAAGTTGCATTTGTCATAATCAATAGTTACTATTACAGGAATTGATAAAGTTTTATTTTGGTACCTAAGTATGTTATGAGTATAAATAGTGGAATAAAAATTGGTATAATTTTCTATGTGGTCTAATAGATTTAAGGGTGAGAAAACATTTTATTTAGTAAGTTGAGATTTGTAACAAATGATAATAATTTTTTGTGGCATCTCCAATCCTGGGAATTTTGTTTTTTCTTGTGTTACTTCTAAATTTATAACAGGAAATTTAGAAACATTGGAGAATGAAAACTTTACAAGAGTGTATTCTGTTGTGAGATGAATATACATTTATCAAATTTTCTCCCCTTTTTAAAGTGTTGAGTTATTTTTTTGTCACTTTAAAAAATCTTATTTGTGACAAATGTTCTCTATAGTATCAAACTTAAAGCAAGCTGTTCTTTTTGTGAAAGTGGCAGTTTTAGAAGTGTTTAGAAGTTGACTGGACTCTCATTTTAGAAAGTAACATTTCCAAGAGCATTTTAAAAAGGAGTTCTATTATCTATTCTTAAAATCTCTGATTGTGTCACCTTAAGAACCATACTGATAACATCGGAGTAAGTGTGCTATTAGTGTGCTTGTCCCACAGTTATGAGGTATAAATAAACGGTGTCCCACGGCTCTCAGGGGCCCTGTCCTGCACTGTCTCAGCAGAGCAACATACAACAAATGAAACCATTTCTATAGCATGAAAATGAATTTACCTCTACCATCATGTACGCTAGTATAGTTGAGAGGGTTTTCAATTGTAAGAAGCTCACATTTGAAAAACCAAAATAACTAACAACCAAAATTTAAAGAAGAATATAACTCTTTTAAAGTTGCCTAATTTTTTTTTACTGGGTTTAAGCATTTTGTCATTCATAACAGGTTCTTTTATTATCTGTTTTTGAATTGGAATTTGGAAGATAAGATTCTTTTAAAGTTTACTAAGTTTGATTATAGAAAGTAAGAATTTCCAAAATCAGTGATATTGTGTCTTACCTTGGCTTCTGTGATCATCACAATGCCGAGTATTAAGTGTGTGAAGTCTATGGGTGGTTAGCTGGGAGGTTTCTGTTCCCAGGTTTATGGGAACAGCTGCAGTAGGTGGAGGAGGAAAAGTATTCTAGGGAGGTCTTATGATGTCACATAGGAATTCTAACGTTATGATTGGTTAGCTATGTTCTTATCATAACCTAACTTAGACCTTATCTTACTTTAGCTTTGGAAAGGTCATTAACACTATACTTCACTTTTAGTTTTTAATTTTAGAATGTGTGTAGCAGTTAACAGAATAAAATAGGTAAGCTTGAAGATACAATTTTACAGCAGATAGCTTTCCTTAAGGAGGTCTACATCCTCTGACTTAGAGATAATCCTGTATTGCTGGTGCTGCAGAAGAACTAAATCATTGCAATGGCATGCAAGTAGCACAAGAGCAGTGGTGTGGACTTAGCGGTAGTGGTCATGGAACGGCTGTGCTTTAGGCTGCAGCTTCCAGGGCAGTGAACATCCTTAGGCGAGGTTTGATGCTTTTTCCTGTCCTATTTTGTACTTGTGCTTCATATCTGTCTAGGTATAGGGGAGAGAATGTGGATGAGGAAACTAGGTTAATAACGATTTTGGATTTTGTAAAAGAAAGTATTTTTCTTATAGCTGAGGAGGGCAAATGTATTTAATTTATTGTATTTTCTTCAGTTAGGCACTTAATGTTTTCATGAATGATTACATGTCCCTAGAAAGACAGTAAAATAGAAGTTTAAGTGCTTATGGTTTTTTTTTGTTTAGCTACATTATATCACCACAAAAACATAATAGATTTTTATAAGCTGTTATAGTACCAAGGGTAGCTTTTTAGAAAGAAATGACTGTAGGTTCCTGTCAGTTGTATGATAATGAGGCATTATTGACTGGGTTCTCAAGTGTTGAAATTTAAGTGTTGGAGCATTTCTGAAAGTGGTTTTTAACTAATCTAGCATTTTCTTGTCTGAACTGTAAGTAACCTTTTAGAAGGTAGATTGACACCCTCGTAGTTCAGTACTATCTTTGGGTAGGACTGAGTCCTTTGGCAGAGCCGAGCATTGTCTTACTTTCTCTTCATGCACTTTATTGCTTTTACATTGCACGTACGTAAATCAGCACACTTGCACATTCTGAAGTTTAGATTTGTTTAGTTTTAGAGAACCTATTTGTAATTTTTAAAGTGCTTGTAGCAGCATAAACTCAGCCTCATCTTTCCTGTGGGTAGCAGAAATGTGTGACTGTAGCTGCTCCTGTGTCCTTAAATGGAGATGATCTTGGCCTCTTGCAAAGAGAGATGAAATCCTTCTCTTGAACACATCTTCTGTTATTTAAAAGGTTAGTTAAAACCAATGAAAAATATTTTAATCAAAGACCTTCTATAAATATTATTTAGGCAAGTATTTACTACATAAGAGTAAAGTGCAGACTATGTTGTTGCAAGAACTCCCGATCAGTGTTTGACACTTTCCTCGATGCTTTCCAACTGTTTTCTTTTCGTTCTTGTGTGATAAAATACGGTGCTATCAGTTGTAAATACTGCTAGTGATGTGAGGCCTGAGAGGTCTCAGAGGCTATAGTAACGTATCAAAGATAACACGGCTGGTAAAGAGCAGATGAGACCTGAGATGATGAAATCAGCATATTCTAGGGCAAAGTCATAGTTTGGACTTAGCTTTCATACAATAGTATGTATTATCAAATAAGTTCTTAAGAATTATTATGAATTATTCAAGACTGTTTTTGCAAAGTCTTCTTTGTCCGATACATGCATTTGTTTGGGCATGAAGCTTATGGAAACAGAATGATAATACTTGGTTGGAGAAAATAAGGAATTGCCACAGAGTAAATACGTCCTAGTTATTTTGCATATTTGCAAGTTTATTCAAAAAGCATGTATGGCAGACACAAACCTTAGGAGGATACTATGGGTTCTGACAATTGAAAACTGGAATCCAGGTTCTACTGTCGATGTGTATGAGAGTGAGCACCATTTAGGGTTGCCCTTTTGGGGAGTTAGCTGTGCGGCTCATGATAAATCCTTTGGAATTTTAGGAATTATTTGCGTTTTAACAAGTTCTGTAAGCAGGTTGTTTAGTAGAAACATTGGTCAGTTATTGAGTGTTGCTCAAAAATTCTGGACCTGAGTCCGGAAAAACTCTTAGAAGTGTTTGTGAGTCTTACTTTGGAATCCCAGTATCACTGGAATCCAGTTTTGGGCACATGACTTTCAGAAATGTGTGGAATGGTATTGTGGCTAAGGGTTTAGCAACAAGAAGTGTACACAGTGATTAGCAGCGATTCTGTGACAAGTATCCGTTTCATGTTAGTACTCAGGTTCTTTTTGCCTTCAGAGAATGATAATATATGGCCATGAAGAGCTCAAGTCCTTGAACATGTTATAGAAAACAGTTGTTGTTTTTCCTAAACTCTAAATGAAATTTGTTTATTCATTTTTTTCAGAAGGCAGACATTAAGAAAATGTAAAGAACAAAACTCTTGAGAGTAGGAAGAGCAAAGAGAGGAAAGCCCTGTTTGTTTATTTTGGACTGTAGACCACAAAACTACTGAAATGCTGGCAGTGCATTTGGCTCTTGCTGTAGAAATGTTTGATACTTTCTTTAAGGTTGAGTTTCAGGGTCTGTGGATTCTATATCCATGGATCCAGCCAATAGCAAATAGAAAGTAATTCAAACTTTCATTCTGAGTGAACACAGACTCACTCTTTAATTATTCCATAAATAATAGTTTGATAAGTACTTACATACAATTCCTACTACATTTAACATAAGCCACTTAGAGATGATTTACAGTATACATGGGAATGTGTGTGTTAATATGTGCTGTTTTATAAGGACCTGAGCATTTGCAGATTTTGGTATTCAAATTAGGATCTGGAACTAAGCCCTAAAGGTAGGAAGGGAAACCTATTATGGTAATTTGAGATTATTTTGAAATATTGTATTTATCACTGTTTTGAAATTGCCATAATTAGGTATGCCTATAGATATTACTTAACGTACCAGGCTTGGAGGTACATATGTACCTGCACCCTGGAGCTTGGGAGGTAGAAGCAGGATGGTAGGGAGTTTCAAGGTCATCATCAACTATGTAGTGCTGGAGACTAGCCCGGGCCATGGCAAACCCTGTCAAAAAAAGTCCAAAAAATAATTAAGAAATGTAATGCACTGAAAAGAACCTATATTACTGTCTCACAAAATTGTCTTTAACAATAATTTGATTGTAACTTTTCTAATCCCATTCTCATGTGTTCTACCTTTTAAATGAACAGTTTTCAGTTTCTAGAGTTATGACAGAGATAGTACAGTGTTTCTATATACTTTACATCCAGTTTTCCACATTAGCATTCTCCATTAGTATCTGTGATTATCTCAACAATTGTGCAGATGCTTCCATGTATTTTTAGTAATGTTATTACTTAATTTTTCTCAATGTCTCTCTCCTTAAAACTACATTTAATAATCACATCTCTTTTCTGCTCACGTGGTTTTAACAATTTCCTCAAATTTGCTTTTTAAATGATCCTGGTAGTTCTGAAGAATAATGGATATTTTATAGCATCTCCCTGAATCTTGATTGTCTGGTGTTTCTCTCATGCTTAGGTTGGTTAATACCTTTCTGGTATTAAGCTCAAAGGGGCAAGATCCATTTCATTATATTCTTTACCAAGGGTCTTTTAAGCTAACATAATGATCACTGTTGTTAACCTTGATCACCTAGCAGAAGTGTAGTGCTTTTCAGTCTCTTCCCTGTAAAGTTACCCCCTTTCCACTTTCTGAACTGTTCTTTGGAAATATAACTTTTTTTGGAAGAGAACAAACAGGCTTCTTTACCTCCCTCATCACTAGGTTCATGAGTGAGGCTGTTAACACAAAAGCCAGGGTAACAAGAGAAAAGCACATATTTTTAAGTATTGCATGTCATGGAATCGTTATAGGAAAATAGCCCAAAGAAACAGGTAAGCTTGCTTTTTTATGTTAGGTTCAATGGAAAAGTAGGCAGTAAATGGGAAGATAATGGGTGTGATCTAGTAATAAAGTAAAGAGAATTTAGCAAGGCTTGACTGTTTAGATTCTTCTCTGGGCCTCTTGATCCTGCAGGTATGCACTGTCATGCCAGGCACACTATGTAATTTCTCTAGGCAGATTATTTATAGTAATATTAAAGTAGTGATAAATGTAATATTCCATGGCATCTGAGCGAGTATAATAGTGGTCCCTTTCCTTTGGGCGTAGGAGGACCACCTCTCCAGTGAGGAGCATATGATCTGTTTTAGTGAGGTAAGGATGGGAAGACTCGGGGTGATTTTCTGAGACTGCACGATTTGCTTCAGGGTTGAGGCAAGAGGAAGGTGAAAGTGGCTTTTCTGTGGGTGCTTTTTCTTATGTGCCAAGGTGCCATGTTTTGGGGCAGTGTACTCCAAACCCTATCAAAAGTCATTCTCCACCAACTATATGTTATGTTGTACTGCTGAGGTGTGGACTATCCACAGAGATACTTAGAATTGTACATAGTTTATTTTATCCATATAAAAACACGCTGAGAACAGAGTATTAGGATTCAGCACTTTATCAGAAAGGTCCCTGGAACATGAAATACAGAATTCCTGTGATGGGAAGTTTCCGTGCTTGGGACAGCCCTTTTGAGTTTTTTAGCATGCTGAAAACAAATATTTCAGCTTGGTCTTTGAAGCTCTATCTGCTTTGTCTTGTCTGTTATCACATTCCTCTGTCTTGTGTTTTGACTCTGGGCAGCTTCCTGTGACCCTGTGGACAGGTTACTGTTCTATTCTAAGCCAGGGTACTTTTCACAAGAATGTCCCGTCCGAGTGCTTCCTTAGTTATCTTTCTGCAAAGCTTTCCCTGCCCTTTGCTAAGCCATTTTACATTCCCCTGTTCATTTCTATCTGCTCTATGTTAATCTGCTAGACAGATTACAAGCTCTTTGAGAGCCTATTCAGTAACTCATTTTATTTGCTGTTTATTTTTTTTTTCTTTACTTATTTTGGGGATAAGGCCTTTTTATATATCCCAGGCTAGCTTCAAACTCAAAATTCTCTTCCCTCAGCCTCCCAAGTTCTGGTATTGCAGGTGTATGGAGCTGTACCCCAGCTGCCACTTATTCATTATAGGTCAGTTTTCTGTGGACTACAGACCTGTGCTGATTCTTAAATACATAATGAAGAGTTGAACACAGTAATATAGTAAGCATTGGAAAATTATCAGGTGATTTTGAATTACCCTATAGAACCATTAGGAGCAATTCTTAAATCCTCTTTAATGTTCTTTCAGGGAGAAAGTACATAAATGATTTAACAAATGTAGGATAGTAGAGTAATCAAGAAAATATATTTTGTCATTATTTTAAAAGGAAAGTATGTCTGGAGGGTAAATGTGAAAAAAGATCATACTAAGTAAGTCTGTACTTCCTGATTTGTATTTTATTTTTAAGTTAAGATTTTATTTTGTTTCTTCAAAGGATTTGCAACATGTCTTGGTACTTTATAAACTCTCAACATTGACTTGCACATACATATTTTATTTAGTTTTTAAATTTAGCTTTATTTGAATGTAAATGTTACTTTTGTGAATTTCAAAAGGCATGCCTGTAAAATACCCTAGAACAAAAGCATGGCTTTTGCCTGTCTGTAATTCCAGCACTTAAAAGGCCCAGGGAGGAGAATCTTGAGTTTGAGGCCAACATGGCCTTCAAAAGGAAACTGTCTCAAAAGCTTACAGGTAAACAGATTGGTGTTCTCCCACAAAACCCCAAAGCAGTGTTAACAGTAACTTATATGTGGCCTTTCCATATTTCTTTGTTTCCCCAACCTCCTCACTCAGAGAAATGCTTACTCAGAATTTTGGTTTATTAGTTTTGTTTTCCTCAGTTGCTCAGAGTTCTTTGTGTAGGGTTGAGGCCTCATGGGCTTTTCCCTGGCCAGTTTGGCATGCTTGTTGATGTCATCCTAGTTAAGATTATGTTTGAGCAGTGATGTTAGTGAGATATCGTAACTATAGTTTCTATGTTACCAGGAGACACAGTCTCACAGCAAACTTCCCTATCCTCTGTTTTCACCCTTTTTGCCCTCTTGTTCCTGAGCCTCAGATGCGGGAGTGTTTTGTAGATATGTCTGTTAGGACAGGTTCCACAACTCTGCATGTTGATTGGTTGTGGTTTTCTGTAGTGGTTACCATCTGTTGCAAAGGGAAGATTCATTGATGAAGTAAACTTATCTGTAAGGACAAATGTTTATAGATTGTTGTTTGGAATAATAAATTGGGTTTAGTAAATTGGTGGTTATAGATTCTCCCCCTAATAACCATGCTTTCACTAGTACTAAGTAGAATTGAGACACAGAAAATGACTGCTTGGCCTATAAGCTCTAGCTTCTTATTAGCTAGCTCTTATATTTTTGGTTAACCCATTTCTGTTAATCTGTGTATCGCCACGTGGCTGTGGTTTACCGGGAAAAGTTCTAGTGTCTGTCTGCTCCGGCGGCTACATGCCATCTCCCTTGACTCTGCCTACTCTCTCTGTGTATATATCTCCTCCTGCCTGGCTATATTCTGTTAAGCCATTGGTTGAAAGCAGCTTCTTTATTCATTAACTAATAAAAGCAACACAAACAGAAGGATTTGCCACACCAGTCATCGTGGTGGATTTTTTCTTTGACATATCCTTCTCAATCTATTTTAATTTTGGTTTGAAGTCTGTTTTGTTAGATACTAGGATAGATACACCAGCTTGCTTCTTAGATCCTATTGATTGGAAAATCTTTTCCCAACCCTTTACTCTGAGGTAATTGAGATTGAGGTATATTTCTTGTATACAGTAGAAGGATGAATCCTGTTTTCTATCCATTCTGTTACTCTGTGCTTTTTAATTGGTGAATTGAGTTCATTGATATTCAGAGATATTAATGACTTGTGATTATTAATTCCTGTTATTTTGTTGTTGGTGGTGGTGCTGGTAGTGTTGGTATTGTGTGTGTCTGTGAGTCTGTATCTGTTTCTCTTCTTTGGATTTTGCCTGTGATTTTTTTTTGGGGGGGTTGGAGTTTTCCTTCTAGTATTTTTTGTAGGTCTGGATATGGATGGATATTGAGTGATTTAACTTTGTCATGAAATATCTTGTTTTCTCTATTCATGGTGATTGACAGTTTTGCTGGGTATAGTAGTCTGGGCTGGTGTCCATGATCTTTTAGAATCTGCAGTAAGTCTGTCCAGGCCCTTCTGGCTTTTTAGATTCTCTATTGAAAAATCAGGTGTAATTCTGAGAGGTCTACTTCTATATGTTACTTGACCTTTTTCTTTTGCAGCTCTTAATATTCTTTGTTTATTCTAATTATTAGTATTTTGATTATTATGTGGTGAGGTTGTTGTTGTTGTTTTTTCTGGCCCAGCATATTGCTGTTCTGTAAGTTTCTTGTACCTTTATGGGTATAGTTTTCTTTAGTTTGGGAAATTTTTCTCCTATGGTTTTGTTGAATATATTTTCTATGCCTTTAAGGAGCTGTGATTCTTCTCTTTTTTCTATTTGTATTATTCTTAGGTTTGGTCTTTTCATAGTGTCCCAGATATCCTGGATTCTTTATGTTAGGAATTTTGTAGATTTAACATTTTCTGTGATTGATAAATCTATTTCCTCTATGGTATCTTCAACACCTGATATTCTGTTTTCCATCTCTTGTATTCTGTTGGTGATGCTTTTATCTATAGTACTTGTTCACTTAACCAGGATTTCCATCTCCAGAGTTCCCTCAGTTTGTGTTTTCTTTTTTCTTTTTGCTTCTATTTCCATTTTCAGGCCTTGAACAGTTTATCCACCCCCCCCCCCAGTTTTCT
>NC_022034.1:31567709-31568455 GCF_000317375.1 Microtus ochrogaster | reverse complement strand
TTGTGTATGCATTATGTGTGTGCAGGTGCATATGTGTGTGACTAGTGAATCTTCATGTCCAGTAGGGTGTCTCTACTGGGCTTTTGGGGCCTTGAGTCCCTTTGATCCGGTCTGGCCTCTGGTAAAGGCAAAGTCTTCTTAGGTATCTAGATCTGACCTGGTCTCCAGTAAAGCCAGAACCTTCATCTGGGTTACCTAGGACTAGCCTGGCCTCCAGTAGAGCTGCTGGGAATGTTCTGTCAACTGGTGTGGACTATGTCTAGGCCTATGGAGTCTGATGGATTTCTGGAGAAGGGCTGGCCACAGGGAGGATGATGGGGTAGGAGGGTTGGGTGGTGGTATGGGACTTGGGGAACAGAACCCAGGGGGTGGCAGCAGTCACCTGGAAAAATGGTTCAGTGTCACTTTCAAGATATAGAAGAAAACATTACATATCTCTAAGTATGATAATAGAAAAACCAACATATGAACAGTGAGGAAAGCTAGATAAATGATGTAGCACAAAAGAGCTCTCTTCCCTTTTAAGATAACCATCATTAATAGTTGTATTTAATATACTCTCTGCTGTGCTTTAATGCAGGCATTGTTTTTGTCCTAGAACACTTTCATTATTTTAGTTTTTCTTTCATCTCTTAATAGTAAAATATGGTGAAAACACACTGGCAATCTGAGTTTTTTTTTTCTAATTCAATGGTATTTTATTTTGTTTTTATTAAAGTGAACTTTGTCTTTTATTTTTAAATTGT
>NC_022034.1:31552377-31567094 GCF_000317375.1 Microtus ochrogaster | reverse complement strand
GTACATCCCATGTTCCTCTTTTTGGGTCTGGCTTACCTCACTCAGGATAGTGTTTTCTATTTCCATCCATTTGTATGCAAAATTCAAGAAGTTTTAATAGAAAATATGTTGCTATTTCTGTTACAGCTCAGATTTAGTAGAAGCTGTCTGTATTGTCTGGTACATTGGTACTATGCATAATGTTAAACACCATGTAAAATAGGCCCATATTATATTAAATGCCTTATTTCAGTAACTTCTATACTCTCACTCTTTTGAGTGAGGGGGTAGCATGGGTATGTCTTGTATCCTAGGCCAGCCTCAAACTCGCTGTGTGGTGGAAGGTCACCTGATCTGCCCTAGACCCTCCTGCCTCCGTCTCTCAAGTGCTAGGTTCACAGGTGTGTGGAGCCACATCTTGCACCTAGTTCCACTTATAGTTAACTTTATTGTGAATTATAAATATACTTTTAGTGATTTTGTCCAATTTGACTAAGTAGTAGATGTCTAATTTACTAATAAAAATAAATTAATTGAATTCCTCTGTTAATAAATGTTGAATGCAAGAAACAGTAAAGGTTTCAGGGGGAATTCATGGTTAACTTTATTTGAAGTGTAAATCTTTATTAGTTTTTTAAGGGAAGTGATTTTTCAATTTGAGATTGTGTATGCATTATGTGTGTGCAGTTGCATATGTGTGGCTGTGCATGTGGAGGCCAGTACCTGACATGAAGTTCTTCTCTCAATCACTTCCTTTAAGTTTTTAGACAGTGTCTTTTACTGAATCTGGAGCTCAGAGATTCAGGCAAACTGACTGGCCAGCAAGCTCTAGGGAGCCTCCTGTCTCCATCTCCCTAGTTTTAGGATTGTAGGCATGCACCACTATGTCTCCTTAGCACTTACTCCTCACCTGTTGACACACCATACAATCATTTTATAACTGAAGTGATACCATGTTTCATGTATCAGTCTTTTCTTGGTTGGCATTTAAAAATAAAATATATGATAAGCTAACACAGATGTAGCCTAGACTGAGTTTTAATAGGAAACAATGTTTCTTCCTTTAAATGAAAGTTAATGGTAATTTAGTTTTATAGAGTGATAGGTATAAAAACTTCTAAGGTTTTATTTTCATGTACACATACTTTTAAGGTAAAAGTGTGTATATGTGCATATTCTCTTTATTGTTTTCTTTAACTCTTTATATAATTCAATACGTTTGAATTTTTATTTTAGTAAAGTGTATTTGGATGACAGGAGAACATTATAGTGTTAGTAAAAGTAAATTGAAGAAATAACAGTTCCTGAGTCAACTGTGGTTTTGTACACCAGTAATTTTCGCACTTGGGAGGTAATGGCAGGAAGATCAGGAGTTCTAGGTCATCCTTGGCTATATATAGTAAGTTCCAGGCCAGTCTGGACTATGAAACCCCGTTCCAGAGAACCAACCAGATCATTGATCTTACTACCGTTCAAAAAAGAAAGTCTTAAAAGAACAGTTCCATAGTACAAACATAGTTCCTTATGTAATTTAGAGATTTGAGGGCTTGGGGAAGTCACTTGATTGGAAAAGATGACCAATGACACTATTGAAAATGTGTTTTTCCTTGGTTTTGTTGAAAGATGTGGCAATGTATTGCACAGATAACACAGGCATGGTTTCTACCAAATTCATAATTCTTTTTAAATATTTTTTCTTTCAGTAAATAAAAATCTGTTAAATTCTATGCTGTTTGTAGCTAATTTTCATTTTATTTGTTGAGCTTTCTGAGATTCTTTTGGCTGAGGTATCATTCTTTTACCAAAATGCTTTTATAAAGTCCTACTTCAGATAGACTATTCTTGGAAACAGAGGGAGATTTGCTGTGCTATTTGACATGTTGTGAGTGATGCCTGAGCTCCGGGAGAAAGGTCCATGAAGGAGAGCGATAACACCCTGAAGAACTGCAGAGGTGGCCCTGTCGCTAGTGCAGCAGCACTGCAGTATCTAGGGTCACTGTTTGTCCAGCCAGAGAGCACCAGCTATTTTCAGACGCACTAGAGGAAACTTTTAGTAGATCATGTTTGGCCACTAAGTGACATATTTTGGCAACTTTTCCTAGCATCTGGGTTTCATCTCGATAGCATGCTTGCTATTGTTGTAGATATAAGCTATTCTTACTCAATTAGGAGAGTGGAATTTGCCATTTCCAATGAGGAGGTGTGTCTGTGTGTGTGTGTGTTTCTCCTGAGTCTATAAACATATAGACTAACATATTTGAGTCTAGTTAGGGCCTATATACAGAGAACTTACGATTTTTCTTTGTCTATTGAACTAGTTAGCAAAGAATAATGGATTTTTTTTTTGCATTTTTGGGTAAATCATCTAAATGAATTATTTTCTTTCCCTAAATTTGACAGCTATACAATGTGTTCATAATAATATTTGCTTGTTAAAAAAAAACCCTTTGATTCTCTTTTTTAAATTCAGAAGCATCACTTTGGTGTTCCTTTCTCATGCTAGCTGACACAGTTACAAGCCCTTATGATTACCTTTATACTTCATGTTCCTCTTCAGTTAAATTTTATTACTTATGAGAAACACTTTACATATTTCTAAGTTTCTTATACTCTTGATTACTTAAATTATCTATAATTAACAGAAGCAAACTATACTATTGAAATTCTCAGAGAAACAGCAGAACAGCAGTTTTTCTCTATTTTATCAATATGTAAATTTTGACAAATATTTTTCTACCTAACAGTAGCTAAGTTTGTAAAACTACATTTTACTATCGGGTATCATGACTAGTTATAATTTTATTTAACATAAATTCTTACTGTTTTCCAACTTCTTGAGGAAAATATATTATTGATAGGATATAGAGGAGGGGGTGTTTTTAATTGGAGAAACTGAACTATCTTCTAATAGAAAACATCCTGGCTCTCCTAGATTATTGGCAGCTCTGAAAGGCCAGCTTAACTTTGGGTTGTTAGTAAAGTCTGTTCTTGCATTTTAATGGGTAGTTATTTACTTCACTTGGACTTTGATCTCATGTTATTTGAAGGTGAAGTCTAGAACTGAAATTATAGCAGAAAAGGACAGCCAGGACCATCCACTCCAGCATCTCTAGTGCACACTGGCTGCCCTAAGTGTTGCTCTAACAGAGGATTCTCTATTTTCTTGGCCTCATGCCTTTGAGTTTTACCCCATAACAAGCTTTTCTCCATATTGATTTTTGTCTATTGTTTTTTTGGTTTAAACTTCAGTGATTTCTGGTTTGGGACTCATTTTTTTCTACTTGCTTGCCTCGAATTTTGTGTAAGTTTATTTTAATTGCCACCTCAGCAAGATCTAGAGTTACTTAGGAAAAAACATTCTGGGCAGACCTGTAAGGTATTATCTACATTAGGCTGAGATTGGAAGACCCATCTTAACTGTGATTGGAACTATTTGATGGGATGGGATTCTGGACTGAATTAACAGGAGACAGCTGAGTACCAGCATTCATCATTGCTCTCTGCTTCCTGACTTTGAATGCAATGGTTCAGATACTACAAGTTCCTGCTGCCGTTTTTTTTTTTTTTTCTATAGTGAACTATGGTTTTGAATTGTGAGCCAAAGTAAAATGTTCTTTCTTTAAAACAATCCTGTACAAAAAAGAACTGCTGGAAGAATAATTGTCCCTGATCTCGAGCTCTAGTACAGAACTATAGTAATAAAAACAACATGGTGTTGGCATCAAAACAGACAGATCAATGGAATTGAATTGACCCTGACATTATTCCACACACCTATGGACATTTGATTTTTTTGACAAAGAAGCCAAAATTATACAGTGGAGAAAAGAAAGCATCTTCAACAAATGGTGCTGGCATAACTGGGTATCAGCATGTAAAAGAAAGCAAATAGATCATATCTGTTGCCCTGCACAAAACTCAAGTCCAAGTGGACAAAAGACATAAATCCAGTTATACACTGATAAAAGAGAAAATGGGAAGTAGTCTTGAATGAATTGGCACAGGAGACAACTTCCTGAATAGAACACCAGGAGCACAAACACTGAGATCACAATAAATGGGATTTATTTACAGAATGGGAAAAGATCTTACCAACTCCACGTCTCACAGAAGGTTGGTCTCCAAAATATATAAAGAACTCAAGAAACTAGACATCAAAACAACAGATAATCCAAATTAAAAATGAGGTACAGATCTAAACAGAGAATTCTCAACAGAAGAATCTCAAATGGCCAAAAGACACTTTTAAAAAATTGTTTAAATGCTAATGCTAGTTCTTTTGCTGAAGAGGATGTGGAGCAAGGGGAACACTTTCACTGCTGGTGGGATCACAAACTTGTACAGCCGCTTTGGAAATCAGTATGGTGGCTTCTCAGAAAATTGGGATCCAATCTACCTCAAGACCCAGGCATATCATTCTTAGGCATATACCCAAAGGATGCTAAACCATACCACAAGGATATTTGCTCAACTATATTCATAGCAGCATTATTTATAATATCTAGAACCTGTAAGAAAAACCCTAGATACCCCTCAACTGAAGAATGGATACATTTACATAATGGGTTAATACTCAACAGTAAAAAAATGTATATAAAATGGCAAAAGGATGGAAATAAAAAAAAAATCCTGAGTGATAACCTAGGCCCAGAAAGACAAACATGGTACGTTGTTGCGGGAGGTCTTCCCGCTCCTCCAGCCTGTAGTCGCTGAGATACCAGCCCATTGGGGCGTGGTCTCTCTCCCTTTAAAAAAGTGGCCACTTCCCTCTTCTCTCTCTCTTCCCTTCCTGCTCCGCCAGCGACTAGACTCCCTTCCTGGTTGCACAGAGGGCTGTTGTCTGGGACGGTGATCTGTAAGTTTTTTCCCCTTTTAATAAATACCACCCCATTAATCATAATTCCAAACTGGTGTGGCATTGTTTGTGACTTACGCCTTCAGTACGTCCTCACTCATAAGTAGATATTAGCTGTAAAGCATAACCAGGCTACAATCCAAAGATCCAGAGAGGCTAGGTAACAAGGAAGACCCAAAGACAGATATGGAGGTTTCTCCGGGAAGAGGAAATAGATGTGATCTCTTGGGTAAACTGGGGGCAGGGGGTGAGAGGGGAAGGAATAATGGAATGGGAATGAGGAATCGGGTTGGGGGCATGATGGAAGGGGAGAATAATGAAAGGGATATCTTGATATCTTGGGGTTAGGGAGAACCCTGGTGCCAGGGAAACTCCCAGGAATCCATATGGATTACCCCAGCTAAGACTCCTAGCAATAATGGAGAGGGTACCTGAACTGGCCTCTTCTGTAATCAGTTTGATGACTACCCTAATTGTCATCAGAGAGTCTTCCCTCGGTAACTGATGGAAGCAAATGCAGAGTTCCACAACCAAGCACTGGACTGAACTCCAGGAGTCCAGTTGAAAAGAGGGAGGAGGGATTGTATGAGCTGGGGGGCAGGTGGGTCAAGAGAACCCACAGTGACAGCTGACCTGAACTAGTCAGAGCTCACAGACTCTGGACTGACAGCTAGGAATCCTGCATGAAACTGACCTAGGTCCTCTGCATGTGGATGATAGTTGGTTGTTTGCAGGACCCCTAGGAGTGGAATCAGGACCTGTCCCTGGCGCATGAGCTGGCTTTTGGGAGCCTATTCCCCATGCTGTGATACCTCGCCCTTAATGTAGGGGAAGGAGCTTGATATGCCATGCTTTGTTGACTCCCATGGGAGGCCTTCCCCTTTCTGAATGGAGGATGACTGGATGGCGGGGGGGGGGTACAGGAGGTGAAGAGAGGGAACTGAAGGAGAAAGGAGGGAAATCTGTGGTATGTAAAATAATGCAAAAGTTTAGTAAAAACGTTATGAAAACAAAATCTCTTTAAGGCCACAATATAGATCTGTGAAGAAGAAACAACTGGAATTAAGTGCTCTACTCGCCTCAGGTTTTTTAACCCTTGCTTTAGAACTTTGAAAAGATAAAGGGTTCTTCAATACATGCTTATTTTTCTTCCAATTTAATGGAAAATTATTGCATGTTGTTTCTTTTGGAGTTTCTTTAACTTTTTGAAGACCAGATCCTGAACTATTGTGAATTATGTTGAAAGAAACTCAAAGCAATTTCACAAAAATCAGGAACAAGACAAGGCTGTCCATTCCATAGCTATTGAATATATAGTATTTGAGGTTCTAGCTAGAGCAATAAGACAACAAAAGGAGATCAAGGGGATACAAATTTGAAAGGAAGAAGTCAAACTTTCACTATTTGCAGATATGATAGTATACATAAGTGACACCAAAAATTCTACAAAGGAACTTCTACAGCTGGTAAATACCTTCAGTAATGTGGGTACTCAAAAAAAAATGAGTAGCCCTCCTATACACAAATGATAAATGGTCTGAGAATTAAATCAGAGAAACAACACTCTTTACAATAGCCACAAACAATATAAAATATCTTTGGTGTAGTTTTAACTAAGCAATTTATATATATATATATGTAATGAGATATATATAACCAGAATTTTAAGTCTTTGAAGAAAGAAATTGGGGGAGGGGATCAGAAAATGGAAAGATTGCTCATGGTCTTGAATTGGTAGGTTTAACATAGTAAAAATAACAATTTTACCAAAAGTAATCTACAGACTCAATGCAATCCCAATAAAATCCCAACAAGATTTTTCACAGACCTCAGAAGAACAATACTCAACCTAATGTGGAAAAACAAAATCCCAGGATAGCTAAAATAGCCCTATACAATGAAGGAACTTCTGGAGGTATCACCATCCCTGACTTCAAGTTCTGCTATAGAGCTATAGTAATAAAAACAGTTTGGTATTGGCATAGAAACACACGTGGGTCAATGGGATTGAATCTAGGACCCTGACATAAATCCACACACCTATGAATACCTCATTTTTGACAAAGTAGCAATGTTACACAATGGAAAAAGGAAAGCATCTTCAACAAATGGTGCTGGCATAACTGAATGGTAGCATATAGAAAAATGCAAATAGATCCTTAAAACTCAAGTCCAGGTGGATCAAAGACCTCAACATATATCCAGTTACACTGAAGCTGATAGAAGTGGGAAGAAGCCTTGAACCCATTGGCACTTCCTACTGTAACCCCAGTAGCACAGACACTGAGACTGACAGTAAGTGGGACCTCCTGAAACTGAAAAGCTTCCATAAGGCAAAGGACACTGTCAATAAGACAAAACGATAGCTTATAGAATGGGAAAAGATCCTTCCTAACCCCACATCTGACAGAAGACTGATCTCCAAAATATATAAACGCAAGAAACTAGACATCAAAATACCAAATAATTCCATTAAAAATGGGGTAGAGATTTAAACAGAATTCTCAACAGAAGAATCTCAAATGTCTGAGATATACTTAAAGAATTGCTCATGATCCTTGGCTCTCCGGGAAATGCAAATCAACATGACTGAGATTCCATTTTATACCTGTAAGAATGGCTAAGATGAAAAATGCCAATGATAGCCTGCATTGAAAAGGATGTAGTGTAAGGCGAACACTCCTCCACTGCTGGTGGGAGTGCCAACTTGTGCAGCTACTTTGGAAATCAGTATGGTGGTTTCTCAGAACACTGGAATCAATCTACCTCAAGACCCAGCATTACCTCTTGGGCATATACTCACCAAAGGCTACTAAATCATAACATGAGAACACTTGCTCAACTATGTTTATGGCAGCTTTATTTCTAATATCCAGAACTTGTAAACAACTTAGATGTCCCTTAGTGGAAGAATGGATAAACAAAACGTGATACATTACACAATGAAGTGTATTACTCAGCTGTTAAAAATTACGATGACATCAGGAAATTTGAAGGCAAATGGATGGGACTAGAAAAAATCCTGAATGAGGTAGCCCAGAATAAGAGAGACAAACATAGTATGTACTTGCCATAAGTGGATATTAGCTGTAAAGTAAAGGGTAACCATGCTGGGTAACAAGGAGGGTCTAAAGAGGAAGCTATATTTCCCTGGGAAAGGGGAAATAGAAGAGATCCAGATAAATTGTGGACAGATGGGAATGGGAACATGAGGGATGGGGTTGAAGGTGGGACAGAGGGAGATTGTAATTAAAGAGATGTCTTGATGGGGGTGTAGAAACCTGTGCAAGAGAAACTCCTAGGGATCTACAAGGATGACCCCAGCTAAGACTCCTAGCAGTAGTGAATACATAGACTGAAGTGGCTATCTCCTGTGGTGACTACCCTAGTTGTCATCACAAAACCTTCACCCAGTAACTAATGGAAGCAGACACAGAGATCCATAGCCAAGCACTGGACTGAGCTCCAGGAATCCTTTTGAAGGGAGGGAACAAGAAATGTGTAAGCCAAGGGCAGGGTGTGTGTGGGTGTGTGTGTGGGGGTCAAGGTCATCCTAAGGGAATCCACAGAGACAACTAACAGGAGCTCACAAACACTGGACTGACAGCTAAGGAGCTCATATGGAACCAGCCTAGGACCCTACGTATATGTGACATTTGTGTAGCTTGGTCTACTTGTGGGACTCCTAGCAGTGGGAGTGAGGCCTGTACCTAATGCTTTGGCAGGCTTTTGGGAACCTACTATTCCTCATACTAGGTTGACTTAACCAAGCCATAATATGTAGGGAGGAGCTTAATCCTACCTCAGGTTGAGATATGCTTTGTCCACACCCCTGGGAGGACTGCCCCTTTCTGAACAGAAACAAAACAGAGTATGGGGGAAGGGGAGTGCTTTTCTTTAAAGTGGGATGTTTGCTGTGTTATTGTTTCTTATGTGTGTGTTTGTTTTTATCTGTGTTAGTATTTAGAAAGGAAGAGTCCTGCTAATTTTAGTTATTGTTTGTATAATGCTATCTTCTTAATTACAAGGAAAGGCACAATTTTTTTGTCCCTTTTGCTCATTTTATTTTTTTGTTCATTTTATTTGAGGGATTTAGATCAAGGATTACAAATGATAATAAGACTATATGTTTAGCTTTATTTACATATGTTCATCAAAATACTTAGCAGGTGCTTTAAGTAATCCATTCTGCCAATGGCTCAAAGTGTGTAAAGTCAAATATTGTCAGATGTCATTCTCTTGCAGACCCCTTGTTCCTTCTGTTATTTTCTTGTTGCCAACAGCATGTAAAACAAAGCACAACAGAGGCTTTTCCTGAAGGATAGTTTTAGCTGTGGGGAGAAAATGCAGCCAGCGCTATGTAAAGAGTAGTGTTATGGCTCTGTGAGGAGACGGTCATCTGTTACGTAGCTTCTTTTCTCATAAAGGAGGCAGAGGATATAAAGCCTGAGACAGTTCTCAGAGTGTATGCTACAAGCCATTAGTTGGCACATATGCTGAGGCAGTGTGTGAAGAGCAGGTGTTCTTTGTTGGGTTGCCTGGGTTTTAGCTGTAGTTCTGTCTGTTGACTGTAGTCTGCTATGTAGTGTTTGGAGGGCTGATTTGTGTAGGAAGCAACCAGTCAAAACAAGGATGCCATTCGTAGATGGGATAGAACCCTTAAGGATCCTTTGTATGCTGGGACATAGCTTCTTATTTCTGCATTGTGGGGTGTTCTCAACAGGGGGTTGGGCAGTGGAAAGGGCAAATGAACTGAAGTGGGTGTAACTAAGTTACCAACCACAAAGAAAAACTTAAGTGCTTCAGTAACAGGTATACATAAGTTTGTGACTGGGTTTATAGTGCCAGACATAAATTCCATCCTGTGGATTAGATCTTAGATTCAATCAAAATGATCGGATTACTTGCCACTGTTGTACCAGTGGGTACGTTTTGCCTCACTGGATGTTAGTGTAGCACACAGGGTCTCTAACTGAATTCTATGGGTGACAGTTTACCTTCAGCAGCCAGTTGAGTACCTTCTAGCTATGGAAGCTGGTCAGCAGGTAGGAAGGTTACTACTGAGTTCCAGGTTGATTCTCTATGTCCTGCAAACAAAGCACATGGTGGCCTCAGCAATAGGGTTTTACCATTTGGTGGGCAAACAGCAGTAGTGGCTAAACCTTTCCACTCCTAGTATCCCCTTCCATTTCATATCACCTCACCTTTAAAGTCTTTTTCTTGTTTGTTTGTTTGTTTGTTTGTTGTTTCTTTGAGACAAGGTTTCTCTCTCACTGCCCTGGTTGTCCTGGAACTCACTTTGTAGACAAGGCTGTCCTTGAATTCACAGAGATCTGCCTGCCTTGCCTCTGCTTAGCTACCTTGACCAGCTAAAGCCTCTTTTTATTACCCTCTTAAGGACTGCTTTCTAGTTTTCTGGCATTGCCATATTGATTTTTATTGTTGTTGCCATATGCTAAATATCTGAAAATTTTCTTAAAGTTTAAATATATTATTGCTCTATTTTGTAACTACAATGGAGACAAATGGCCATCTAAATCATCTGCATAATAGTTACTTGTAGCCGGGTGGTGGTGGCGCACGCCTTTAATCCCAGCACTCGGGAGACAGAGGCAGGCGGATCTCTGTGAGTTCGAGACCAGCCTGGTCTACAAGAGCTAGTTCCAGGACAGGCTCCAAAACCACAGAGAAACCCTGTCTTGAAAAACCAAAAAAAAAAAAAAAAGAAAGAAATAGTTACTTGTGAGTAATGTTTATATCTTGGAAAAATATTTGGGATAATGAAATTAAATGATATGATCATGATAATTTACAGTCTGGATACTCAAGTACTGTGTTTTTATCTCTTTCCTATGGTAACCCTCCTGGTAGTGTTTGTCTGAGCCATAGGACATTTCAGTTATTGTACTGCTTTCTGAGGTGATAACTGACCTGCTCTCAGTAAACTTCTACTTAGATAAGATAATGAATGTAAGATCTTATATGTAGTGCGACAAATAAACCTTTTGAAACTTTTATTGTCAATTCTTCATTAGATTTAAATACTTACTTTGTAAAGTGCTTGAAATTCTTTAATATACAGTATTTGTAAATGTGTTTTTTATGGAAAAGCCAGTTTTATTGCATTTTACTTCATAACTGAATATCTTTAAGGCCCAGTGTCTGTACTGTTGGCTTCTATGTCTGTTTATTTGGCATTAAGACACTCCACAAGTGAGAGAGTCTCCATGGCACTGTGTATCAGAGAAGACTACAGTGGTGCTCAGAGCCTAGACATCAGTGCTGCAGCAGGCCAGGGACCTATTCATGAAGGAGGAAAGGAGGAAAAGTAGCCGTTTGGGCCACAGCCATCTTGTTCTTCAAGCTACACAATTTTTCCTTTGGTTTCACAAGGATATGGGGTGAAGTGCCCACTTGTGTGTCAATGACTGCAAAAGATTTGTCAGTGGTATCAAAAGGCTTGGTTTCTCTGAAAATCGTGGTCTTTTGGTAGTCATGGTAAGGGACTTCCTAAAGTAACTGTCTGAAGAAGGGCAAAGGGTTGGAATCAGACCTTTGGGTTGGCCAGTTTTTTAAACTGCTCTTTCCTGGTCCATAGGTAGTCCATGAACAAGCCCAGTCATCCCTGTAAAAATGTTTCCCCTCATTCAACAGGAAAAGAAGATGCCAAATGCCAGACAGCACAGAGTAACTGTCCAGGTAATCCTAGACAGGAAGTCATCTATTAGTTCACCTGCTCTCAGAAATTCCAGTGAAATTCAGTGAAAAACTCCTCAGTTCTGTGACCGTCAGCACCAACGCATCCTCTAGGGGCATTTAGCAATATATTTTGATGGGTTCATAAAGCATGATTGCAGTGTAAGAGGAATGTTTCACATTAGACTGTTCTACAGGAATATACAATGGGGAATCATCATTTCTGATATGCTCTGTTTTTTTGTCCCTAGGGAAAGTAATACAGTTTGAAGGTGTGTCTCCACCCTACAGTCTCTGAAGCACTCTGTAGACGTGCTAGCGTAGCTGCTCTCTTTGAGTATTCCTGACGGTGCCAAGATCTAGCTGAAAGTACTGGCATTGCTCATGGTTATCACCCTTCCTTCTGTGAATTATTAGCTACCTCCTCCCATAATTCATGAGCTCTTTTTGGTCTGTCTTCACCTTCCTTTAAGTAGTCCTCTTCGGGAGATGGAGAAGTTGGCAGGAAAGGTTTAGATAGTTTACTGCTTTTAGCTACTAGAGGTCTTTTCCAAATAATACCTGATGAAGGAAGCCGTCTTAAGTCAGTCCATCATTGGGTGTCAGGACAGGAACTCAAGGTTGGAAACTGGAGGCAGAATCATGGAGGAACTGATTGCTGGCTCCCTCTCTGACTTGCTGGCTTGCTCTGTATATGTCCGTTTAGATAGTCTTTTTGGAGGGCAGGAGGGGAAGGGAGAGAGGAGAGAGACCTGTTTTTCTTTTTCTTTTTTTAATGGAAACCATTGGGGAAATGCTGAATGGTCCGTAAGTGTTCCCTTTAGATAGCATACTAAACTTGTACACTTTTTGTTCAGGTTTTGCCTGGATCATCCCGTCAGAGTTGCTCACCTTCTGGCTTTCAGGATTTCAGTAAGTGGGAATCAGTATTGAAAATAAAAGAAGGACTTCTAAGGCAGAAGGAAATCGTAATTGATAGGTGAGTCTGCTTTATAATTACTATTTTAGACTGTAAAAATGTAGATTAAGGAAACAATTACAATTGCATCCACTACTTAGAATTTGAAATTATAAATTAATGTCTCATATCTGCACTCTCTAGTCCCACAGCATGCAAGAGCTATCAGAACAGAGGGCTGGGGTGTGTGTGGTCTCTGACATGCTCTGTGTTTGCTTTAGGGAGACTCATTGTTTGAAAGATCGTCTTTACCTTTCTCCACATGCTGCATCCAGCTGTCAGAGCTGCAAGGTGATATCTTCATATTTGCCTTGGGATACTGCCAGATTTGGACAGCCACACTGAAGTTATGAGTTCTTTTGTCTGTTATATATTAGATTTGAGACCACATAATATGAAAAGGATATATTTTTAAATTTATATAGTCTAGAGTAGAATCATGGAAAGGTTTCTTTTATAACATTTAAAAGTTGTAATATTTTAGTACCAGAATTATCCAGAATGATTTTTATAAGATTTAATAGAAACTTCTGAATAATAAATCACAAGGTTATTGTGTTATCTTTAAAATATATGGATGTACATCATTTATATATGCTTTTGAGATTGTCAAGGGTGTTCATATTAAAATACTTTAGAAATTTTTTAAGGAGGATATTTTTTTCGTAGCCAGTGTTAATTGTTGCTTATTTTCGTGTGCAAAAGTAGTATAAACAAAGGAAGTAAGAAGATAGTTAAAAAGAGCTGGGAAAAATGGAGTGAAACATCATAAGCTGCCCAGTTTTCTTAGAAAGGAGGGAGGAGAAGCAGTAGCTACTTCCAAAAGTAGTGTATTTTCTCCTCGTGGAGTTGAGCTAGGGATTCAGCCTTCAAGGTAGGCTACTGAGGGCTGGAGCTACAGCTCAGTCCAGTAGTAGAATGCTTGGCTCATAAACCCAAGTCCCTGGATTCAGTACCCAATACCATAAAGAGGGAAAAGAATACTAGTATTTCCTAAATGATCAAAATTTAAGGGAACTGGAAACAGCTCAGTTGGTAGAGTACTTGCCTGGAATACATAGTACCGTTGGACTTTCTAAAACTGGGAATAATTAGAACACTTGTATTCCTTTGACTTAGAAGGAATAAGAGGATAGGAAAAGCATGAGTTCAAGGATATCTGTGGCTACATATTGAGTTGGAGGACAGCCTGAGCTACATGTGGGAAAAGAGAGGAGAAAAAGGAAGGAGAGGAGAGGAGAGAGAGAGGGAGGGAGGGAGGGAGGGAGAGAGAAGAGAGAGAGAATTTGAATAGAGTTGAAAATAGCAAACTTCTCAGAAGAGATACCCAAACCAAAACACAAATTACAACCCCGACAGCACAGAATCTACCAGAAACATGGGTGGGAGTTGGGTGGCAAAGCAATATGACTTCTTCAAAGGATCATAATTCTTTAACTATTGAGCTCAAATATATTGAAGTGAGTGAAAGGCCAGATGAAGTTCAAAAGTTTCCTGGTGAGAATGATGAAGATTAAGAAAGCAATTATAAACAGAGGACATGAAATCCTTGGAAAGTAATCAACACAGAGGAAGAAGTCATCAAAATGGAGGGAAATGAGCAGTGTGGATGAAAATTCAGCAGTGGGGAGAAAAATTGAACTTGGAATTTAAAGTTCTGAAAAAAGTGTTAAAATGAGCACTTGGGAGGCAGAGGCAGGCGGATCTCTGTGAGTTCGAGACCAGCCTGGTCTACAAGAGCTAGTTCCAGGACAGGCTCCAAAACCACTGAGAAACCCTGTCTCGAAAAACAAAAAAAAAAAAAAAAAAAAAAAAAAAAGAAAAAGAAAAACTCAATCGAATAGAAAACAGCATTAATAGACTTGACTAGGCAGAAGAAAATTGGAAGATGAAATTTTAGTATGTTAAAGTAAAAACCCTAGTTAGAAAAGGGGAGATGATATGAGATGTCCTTCTGTATATATATTGCTTTTATTGGTTGATGGATAAAGCTGTTTTGGCTAGTGGCTTAGCAGATTAAAGATAGGCAGGAAGTCCAAACAAAGGTACAGAAAAAAAGTAGGTGGAGTCAAGGAGATGCCATGTAGCCACCAAGAAGAGAGATGTCACTAAGATGAAAGAAGAGGCAGTGGAGAGACAAGAAAGATAGAGGAGTGAAGTATTTTTTCTTTCTTTTAAATTGTTGTTTATTTTTAATCTTCTTAAGCTTTCATTTGGGGGACACTTCAA
>NC_022034.1:31539259-31551097 GCF_000317375.1 Microtus ochrogaster | reverse complement strand
TGTGTTTGTGGGGGGGCGCTGAAGTTGATCTTAGGTGTCTTTCTAGACCCTTCTCCATTTTATTTATTGAGGCAGGATGGCTAACTGAAACAAGGACTACCCGATTTCAGCTTGTTGCACAAGTTCTAATTGGTCTTAATAATAAAAATTCAGAGCTAGATATCAGGGTAAATGCTGAAAAATCAGAGAGCCACTCGTACCTCATCCAAAAAAGGGCCACGCTCTTGTCTCTTCCCACCTTACATTAATTACTCTCTCTGCCCAGCCATATCACTTCTTCCTTGTCTGTGTACAGACCTCCAGACTTCTATGGTTAATTAGTGGCTAGCTCTGCCCTCTGAACTTTAGGAAAGCTTTATTTGTTAGAGCACAAACATCACACCAGCTAGTCTAGCTAGCCAGCTTTCCCTGGGAATCCTGTCTCTGCATCCTAAATGCTAAAAGCAGCTTCCATGCCTGCCTGACATATACATGGTTCTTGGAATTTGAACTCTGTTCTTCATGTTTAGGTGGAAAGCATATATTGAGTTATCTCCCTAGCCCTGTGGTTCTTTTTTTTTCACATAGGAAAAATGTTTGATTAACTAATTTCCCCCAGTGGTTGAGATGAGACAAAATTTTTACACACCTTTTAAAAAGTAGTAGAATACTAAGATTTCTCTGCATTATTTTCTAGGAAAGTATATTCTTTATAATGTAACTTCAATTTATGTTTTACAGGCAGAAGCAACAAATTAACCACTTACATGAAAGGATAAGAGATAATGAGCTACGGGCCCAACATGCCATGCTGGGGCATTATGTGAACTGTGAAGACTCTTACATGAGCAGTTTTCAGGTAAGACTAGGGAACGCTTGGTATTTTGTAGTTATTATTAAATCTGTTCTTCGTATGTACTGTATTTATAACATCAGAGCACCTTAAATCAATGTTTTGTGTAGTAAGAGAGGGCCTGCTTTTGGTCCCGGCCACCCTGCTAGCTTACACTCCAGAAATAACCACACAGACTGTATTTATTAAATTACTGCCTGGCTCATTATTTCTAGCCTCTTATTGGCTAACTCTCACATACTAGTTTAACCCATCTCCATTAATGTGTATTGCCACTTGACTGTGGCTTATCGGCATGAGTCTAACCAGTGTCCGTCTTGGGCAGGAGAACCATGGCGTCTGCCATGCTGCCCTTCTTCCCAGAATTCTGTTCTGTCATCCCTGTCTACCTGAGTTCTGCCCTATCAACTAGGCCAAGGCAGTTTCTTTAATAACCATGAAAGCAACACAAATACAGAAGGACCTCCTACACCAGTTTTGAAATAACAGTGAATTTGCATAGTTCATCTTTGTAAAAGGTGCTCAACTGCTTTCTTCCTTTGTCCTTTTCACACCCTGTCCCCCATGCACACAGAATAAGCTGTCATCAGTCCCTGGGGTATCACTCCACAGTTGATGCGTACCATAGACAGATACAATGCATTTTAGTTCTTTATGTTTACAAAATGCTTAAAAATATGTACATTGTTTTATACCTGGTACCATTATTTATATAATATAGAATTGTACAAAATATACTAATTACTTCTATATCATTTTACCTAAACCACTCCACTTTTGTTTTGTGGCTGTATGATTTTCTATTTCATAATTTATTCAACCATCTCTTACTCATTAAAATTAAAGTTTGCCATTTTGGTATATTATAAATGATGTTGCAAAGAGTAACTTTTTATAAATATAGTTTTGTTCCCACATAATCTCTCTAGCTAAAGTTCTGAGAAATGATGTTTCTGTTACACATATTCGTTTGTGTATGTTTAAATGGAGACTCTGCATATGGCTTACTTTTTCTAGCATGATGTTCTCGTTTCATCCATTTTTCTACAAATAACAGTTTCATTTTCTTTCGAGCTGAACAAAACTCCATCTTGTATACATGCATTTCCTTGTTCATCTGATTGATTGATATTTAGTTTAGTCTCATATTTTGACTATGGCAAGTAGTGCAGCCATAACCATGGGCATAAAATGTCTCTGGTATGCTTAGCTTCCTTCCTGCTGGGGTGGTAGTGCTAGATCATATGTCAGTACTGTTTTTACTTTTTTGGAGAACCTCCAAACTGTTTTCATTGTGGCTGCACCTGTTTGCATCCCCACCACTGTGCTTAATGGGTCTTCTTTCCCAGCCTTGCTGGCTTTTTAAAAAGTGTTAGCCATTCTGATAGGAGTGAGATAGAATTTCATTGTATGCTTTTCCCGACAACGAAGGTTTTGATCATTTATTCAAGTATTTATTAGTCATTGTATTTTTCTTTTGAAAACTGATCATTTGCTCATTTATTAATTGGTGAATTTGTTGTAATTTTGTTGTTTTATTTTATTTTGATTTTTTTTAGTTTCTTTTAAACTCTATGTGTAAATTTATTGTTGTATGTCTAGTTGCCAAAGACTTTTTCCCATTCTGAAGACTGTCTCTTTGCTGCTGAAAATTCTGTTTCATATTTTCTTTGTCAGTTTCTACAATTGTTTCCTGAACTGTTGGCATCCTTTTCAAAAGCTCTTGCCTGTGCTTATATCTTTGGGTGCTTTTATTTTTTTAGCATTTATTTGCTAGTGTGTGTATATGTGTGCCCCTGTGAGTATGTGTGGTCAGAGGACAAGTTGTAGGAGCAGGTTTTCTCATCTTGTGGTGTGGAGAATCAAACTCAGGTTAAAACATGGCAGTAAGCACCCTTTCCTATTGAGCCTTTCGCCAGCCCCATCTCTAAGTTTCAGAGTTTCAGGTGTGACATTAAGGCTTGAATCCATATTTTAATTCATTTATATTTAAATCGAGAGGCACATACCCAGTACAGTTTGGTGTAAGTAAAATCCAAGTCTTTTAGCACCATTTTGTTGAAGAGTCTCTTTTCTCCAACCTATGTTTTTGTTACCCTTGTCAAAAGTTGGGTGGCCGTAGCTGTGTGTATTTATTCTTGTATTTATTCATTTTATCTTGTACACATGTTTGTGTGCCAATATCAAGGTAATTTTATTACTATGGATCTGTAGTATGACTTGACATTAGCCCTCATGGGTCCTTTGACATTGCCCTTTCTATTTAGGATTGTTTTTCCTATTCAGGATATTTAGTGCTTTCTTACACCATTTCCTTTTTTCTTAGTTTTGTGAAGAATGATAGGATTTTGTTTATTTTTTGTTTTTTCTAGGCAGGGTTTCATTGTGTGGCTCTGTCTCTCCTGGAACTCATTCTGTAGACCAGGCTGGCCTCAAACTTACAGAGATCCACCTGCTTCTGCCTCCTGTGTACTGGGATTAAAGACTTGTACCACTACTGTTCAGCAAGAATTTTTTCTCTTAAATTAAGGATTGTTAAATGTGTCTCAGTTAGGGTTTCTATTGCTATGAAAAGACACTATGACCAAGGCAACTCTCATAAAGAAAACATTTAGTTAGGGTGGCTTGTTTACAATTTCAGAGGTTCAGTCTATTAATCAGCATTACGGGGAGCATGGCGACTTTCAGGCAGATGTGGTGCTTGGGTCGTCGCTGAAAGTCCTACATCTTACAGGACTGGGCAGTGTCCTGAGCATAGCAAACCTCAAAGCATGCTCCCACAGTGACACACTTTCTCCAACAAAGCCATACCCTCTCCAAGAATGCCATACCTCCTAAGAGTGCCACTCAGTATGTGATTATGAGGACCAATTACACTCAAACTACCACAGCTAGTGTCTTCAGTTTCTTACGTGTTTTAACAGATATTTTTGTTTGTTTGGTTTTTGAGACTGTGGTGCAGATATACCATTGGGAATCAGTTCCACATGATCTTGGTAAAGGACTATGACTTGGGGATAAAATTGTGAATAAGCCTAGTCTGTATAATCCAGTGGGAATATAGATGTAGCATTGCTGATGTCTTAAAACTTTATAGGGCCATTGTTGTCAATTATTTTTCTCCCTTTTAAGAGTCTTTTTTCTTAAAACTCACTTGCATATTTTTCTATATATACTTTATAATAGACCTATTTATTTCCCAAAGAAACATCCTTTTTATTGGGATTAAAAAGAGAGAAATGAACATTTCCTTGAGATAGTTCTTCTGTTTGTGGAATTATTTTTGTTATTTGTTGTTAAAGTCTTTATTCCTAGATGTCAAAAACTCATTTGAAGTGAATTTTTTTCTTTCATTGTACCCTCAAATGGGTTTGTTTTTTGTAAAATTTAAATTAGACATTGAAATCAGGAAATACTAAAAACCAAGTAGATATATAAGACTTAATGCAAGTTAGGAGCATTTAAAATAGTGATCTAGCTAGCTTTTTTTAAAAAAAAACTTTAATTACACATATATCATATTTTATTACTGCATACTCTGCTTTGATTTCAATTACAAAACAGAAATTCCATGTGGGCTAGTGCTAAGATTGATAGGGTAGTTATGTGAAAGTAGTATTCTTGTGTTAAATAGCTAGCATAATTTGCTTTGAAAACAATATTTTTGGTAGAACCATTCAATATCTCCTTATAGCTTTATCCTTAATAAATATTACTCTTGGGTTATGTATATAATTATTGTATTACCAAAAGCATGTTTTTGAGAAAATGTCTGAACTGTGTGTGAAGCCAGTAGATGGCTCCCTGAGTCCGTGTATCAGTGATTACTTTTGTGGTTCTTGCCTGTCTTGTGAGGTCTAGATCAGCACAGATGCTTGAGATTCTCTTCCACCTTTCTTTCCTTTGTTATTTTTGGAAATTTTATATTGTGTGTGAGGTCCATTTGGTGGTTAGTTTAGGGAATTATGGTTTCTGTTTTAGAATGCTCTGATTACGTATTCAGCTTCTTTAATAAAGGTCTCCAGGTTTCTTTTATATGTGAGTTTTGGCAGGTATTGTTCCGTTTCATTGAGTGTATAAAGTTTCCTGGGATTAGAGGAATTCTCTTATGGTTCTTTTTTTGTGTCTGACATTAGCAATGTTGGCTTTCTTTCACATTCTTAGCTTAGCTTACCTAAAGAGTTTCTGATTTTTATTACTGTTAATAAATGGTCAACTTTTGTTTTGTTGAATTTTCTGTATCTTATTTTTAATTTCATTGATTTTTTTGCTCTATTTTTTGTTTGCTTTGGGTTCAATTTTCCCTACTTTTTCTAGTTTACTAGAATTGGAGACATACCTGAATTTTAGATCCTTATATAAAACATATTCAGTGGTATAGATAGCCTCAAAGCACCAATTTATTTAGATTTCACAAATTTTCAGTTATTTTGAGTTGCTGTTTTTAAATTTTTCCTTTAGAGTTCCTCTTTAAGCAATGCTTTGTTTTGGAATGTCCCAGGTTGTGTGTGTGTGTGTTTGAATTCTAGTTTACTTTACCTGTGGTCTGAAGGCAGGTGTCTGATGAGTTTTAAGCTTTTAAGATATGATTTATGAACTAGAATGCTGTTTTCCTGGTGACTGAAAGGAAATTGAGAAGTGTGTGTTGCAGCTAAGGAATCAGTAGTCCAGATGTCAGTTCATCTGGCTCCTTGATGGCCGGTGAGAGCAAGTGTGTCCCCATTGATATTCTGCCTTTTGTGGCACGGCATTCCTGATCAGCTGTCGAAAGTTCAGTAACTGTAGTTGATATACATATTTATTCTTGTAGGTCTGTCACCCCACTTCAAATATTTTGATACTCTTTTATGCTGTTAAAGACCATTTTGTATAATTAATAAGGATTTCTCATAGAAGATACATAGGGATCTTGTTCTTTGATCCACTCTGACAATCTCTGTCTTTACGTTGGTGTACTTTAACCAGTGGTTTTCATAGTGACCATGGGTATAGTTGATTTAATAGCTATCACATGTGTAATTCTTGTTCTGTGTTACCATGTTTTGATGTAACACAGTTTTTCTCTTTTGTCATTTTAATTAACATTTTATATGAATATTTTCTTTTTATTTCAATAACTTTTCTTAAAATGTTTGCCCTAGAATGTGCACATACATTTGCAATTAATCTTAAGGCTAGTGCCCTGATATGCGTAGGTTGGTGTAACATTGACAAAAACAAACCACCACAGCAGAATTCACCTATTTTTAAAGAAATGTCTCAAAGTCACTACCTACCCCCTTTTATTCATTTTCCCAGTGATATCTTCATTTCCTTTTTCCCACACTTTCTTTATCCATTCTTCCATTTTGTCTTAATGACAGTGTCCTTTGCTTTATAGAAGCTTCTCAGTTTCAGGAGGTCCCATTTATTCATTGTTGCTCTTATTGTCTGTGCTACTGGGGTTATACGTAGGAATTGGTCTCCTGTGCCCATGTATTGCAGACTACTTTCCACTTTCTTTTCTATCAGGTTCAGTGTGGTTAGATTTATATTGAGGTCTTTGATCCATTTGCTCTTGACTTTTGTGCATGATGGTAGATATGGATCTATTTTCATTCTTCCACAGGTTGACAACCAGTTACACCAGCTTCCCTTTGTTAAAGATGCTTTCTATCTTCCATTGTTTAATTTTAGCTTCTTTGTCAAAAATTAGGTGTTCATAGGTTAGTGGATTTATATCCGGGTCTTTGATTTGATTCCATTGGTCAGCATCTCTGTTTTTATGCCAATACCAAGCTGTTTTCAATGCTGTAGCTCTGTAATAGAGTTTGATGTCAGGGATAGTAATGCTTCCGGAAGTTCTTTTATTGTATAGGATTGTTTTGGCTATCCTGGTTTTTTTTTTTCCCTATACAAAGTTGATTATTGTTCTCACAAGGTCTGTGAAGAATTTTGTTGGGATTTTGATAGGGATTGCATTGAATCTATAGATTGCCTTTGGTAGAATTACCATTTTTACTATGTTGATCCTACCTATCTAAGAGCATGGGAAATTCTTCCATTTTCTGGTGTCCTCTTCAATTTCTTTCTTCAAATCCTTAAAGTTTCTATTTTTTAGATGAGTAAATCAAGACTTAGTAATACTGATTTTCTTTAATCATGCTCTGTATATAGGAGACAGAAAAGGTAGGCTTTAGTTTGAGGACAGTCTGATTCTAGAGCTTATAGGTTTTCCACTGTAGCCCCGTCCCATTTTGTCTTTATTTGTTAAAGACAGGTAAACTTCTGAAGACTTATCTGCCATGATTTTTTTCCCAATAGCCACAATATGAGAACAGTTCAGTCCAGACTCCATTTTCGGAGCAGTCATTGTCCCATCCCCAGCAAGAGGAACTTGAGCAAAAGCTAGCATCTACTGAGAAAGAAGTGTCACAGCTCAACGAGTTTCTTAAACAAAGAATAAACCAATTTAGTGAAGAGAAGAAGAAATTGGAGGAAAAGGTGAGTATCTTGTGTAAGATTGTGGTGGATCAACAGCTTTTTTCAACAAACAATGATTGTTTGTAATTTGCCCGTTTCAAGTGCTCTATCAGGTTATACATTTATATTATGGTAATTAGTGCTATATGTACCAACTTTCAAAAATCTTGTGCTATCGTCAAAGATTTCAGGATCTTTTTGAGGCATAAAAGTCTTTATTATACTTACTAATAGTGAAACTACTTAAAGCCAGATGCCTTCACCACTGCCTCTTCATTTTCCTTCTTCTCATTCCTTGTTTCTTGATCTCATTGACTATAAATTATTAGAATATTAAGTGAAGCCTATTGTCAAAAACTTGCCTTAAGCTATTAAGTTGGAGCCCCTTACCCCGAATAATACATATGTGGTTTTGTGTATCTCTAAAAGGCGTGTGATCCACAAATGAGAGGAAATACTAAGTATTTATCTTTCTGAGTCTAGCTTAATTTACTTAATGTGGTAATCTCCATTTGCATCTATTTTCCTTCAAATGACATAATCCCATTCTTTATGGCTGAATTAAACTTCATTTTACACACACACACACACACAAGAGCATGCGCGAGAGAGGCAGGTGTGTGTGTGTATGTGTGTGTGTATGTGTTAAAACATCACATTGTCTTCATCCATCTGTGGATCGACACCTAGGACGGTCCTGTATGTTGTCTGTTGTGAATAATGCTATAATAAATGGTCAGGTTTTTCTGTGGGGTGTTGACTTAGAGTTGTTCAGGTATATGCTCAGGAGCAGTTTAGGCTGGATGATATTGTAATTCCATTTTTAGTTTTATGGGTAACTACCATACTGATTTCCATAGTGGCTGGACTAATTTAAATTTTCTCCACTTCCCCCACATCCTCATCACTGGTCCTGTAATTTGTTTTCTTTATGGGAGCCTTTCTGAGCAGGGTGAGATCTAATCTCATTATAGTTTTAATTTGCATTTCCCTTATGTGTTAAGGATGTTGAACCTTTTGTTTTCACATATTATCCATTTGGACTTCATCTTCTGACAAAAGCCAGTTCATTCATTTCATTAGCCTGTTTATTGACTGGGTTGTGTGTCTTTTAATTGACCTTTGTTGTGAAGGGCTTTTGTGAGTGTGAGATGTGCAAGCTAAAGTTAGGAGAGTCAAATGAATGTACTGAAGTTAAACCTGTACAGATTGGGTCTTTCTGAGGTTCTCTACTCTTGTTCTACAGTAAATGTTAACTTTACATAACACCTCAGTCCTAGAGTGGCCTCAGTAGTGAGTCACTTTTATATTAGAGTTTTAAGAAAGAAAATGTGGTACAAGTTCATTTATGGTACGATATAAAAATATCCTTGCTTGAAGTACATAAATTGACTCACTTAGCCTGTTAATCTGTTTTAAATATTTGGTAAGTTCTCCTGGCTTTGTAAGTTGTTAGTAACAAAATAACTGATGTACCTTCTTTTCTTAGCTCATGTAAAGTGTTTTGACATAGCTTTGAAAAATGAGAAATTAGAATCTGTCCTCTAGAGAGGAATATTTGCTTTGATGATTTAAAAAATACTTGTAGCTTCATTTCTGTGTCTTTGTCTCTGTCTCTAATAACTTTTTAAGAGAGTTAAATTAATTAGTTTTAATATAATTTAAACTCAATACAGTTTTAGCATGAGCATCACATTATTGATGTGATAAAGATATAAATAGCATTATCCAAATTTATACATGTATAGGTAGTAAAAATTTGATCATTAATGCCACATGACTTAGTACAATTTAAAAATGCCATCACTTGTAAAAGTAAACAAATATCTTCCAGATTATTTCAGAGCTATAAAAGTTTCAAGGGAAAAAAAATCTTAGAATAAAAAAGGCAGATCTTAACTCAGCTGATGATGTTTACTGTAATCTGATACTCACTGACAAATTTAGTGATACCCAGGAATGGAACACTGATTTTGTAATTTTTAGTAACTCAAAACAATAAATAATTGAGGATTCATAATGTTTTCCCTTAGCTGAAAACCAGAGATAGATACATCAACAGCCTGAAAAAGAAATGCCAGAAGGAAGCTGAGCAAAACAAAGAAAAGCAGAGAAGAATTGAGACATTGGAAAAGTACCTGGCCGATCTTCCAACTCTAGATGATGTACAGAGTCAGAGTCTACAGGTAACGTGGTCACACATGCACCTTTGAAATGCTTGCAACATGTTTTAGAAACTAGCTACTTGATTGCTGCTCCTGAGATAAGTAGATTCTAAAACTGTTCAAAGAGTAAGTAGATCTCTCTTCTGTTGTTAATATGTGGTTACCTTTGTAATAAACATATCTGGTAACTCTCTTACTTAGCATTCTATTTTTAAACTTTTTTTATTTATTGCATGTATGTGTAATGTGTGTATGGAGGTCAGAGGACAGCTTCATGAAGTGGGTTATGTTCCTCCCTTTATGTAGGTCTCAGGCTTTAAACTCAGTTGTCAGGCTTGTACTGCAAAACACCCTTATCTGCTGAGCCATCTCTTTAGCCTCTAGCATTCTGTTTTAAAAGGTGGTCGCTTCTAAGCCTAGCTATTAACTTTACCTCATAGCTCCACATTCACTCCATATTTGGAGTTTTGTCCAATGTTCTCTGGGTTTCAAGGCTCAAGATAGTGATACCCAGGAATGGAACACTGATTTTGCAATTTTTAGTAGCTCAAAACAATAATTGAGGATTCATAATGTCTTATGAATATCTTTATAGATGTTTATTTTCTTCAGTTCTTAATCTTGCTGTAATCTTTAACATTCCTTGATCTATAACCTCTCTTCTCTCCTCAGACTTCTATTTTCCGTTCTTAATTCCTCACTGAGTCTCTTTACCAGTTCAGCTGAAATCTTCTTAAAACATGAGTTCACTTCAGTTATCTCCGTCCTTCCAAGCCATGGGTCTCAACCTTGGCACAGAGACCATTTGGGGAGCAGTTGTTCTTTGCTGTCTGCGAGAAGCAGTTCTTGTAAGAGTCCTTCTGGCCTCTGCCTCCTAGATGACCGCAGTGCTGCTTCTCTCTTCCAGCACAAACAATGAGCACTTGTCAGTTTCTCGCAGAAGTAAAAATATCTCCAGCTGAGAATTGTTTACATAATTTTAGGATGTATATAGACAGAAAATTAGTTTATGAATAATGAAAGTAAGAGAGATTAAATATAGGGAGGCACTAAAGGACCATAGGAGATAACATGAGCAGGAGGAGGCAGGAGTAACAATACCTGACACCCATTTAGGATAGCCACTACCAAGATTCATGGTGTTCAAAGACCCTATTTATGACAGTTATTTACAAGAATCAAAATACAGAATCAAGAAGGTGTCCACAAATGGATGAATAGATATAAAATAGATAGTACACATAAATAGAACGGAATATTGTTGGGTCTTATAAAGGAAGGAAATTCTGATATACTCTTCAGCATGGATAAACCTGGAGATCATTTTATAATAAAGTAAGAATAGTAAAATAAGCCAGTCATAACTAGGCAATATTATATGATTATATTATATGAGATTCAAAAGCAATTAAATTACAGAGACATAGAAAGTAGTGTTGCAGGATACCATGGAGTGGGGTAAATAGTGATTGCAAAGAAATTGAATGGGTCCAGTTCTAAGAATTGTCTCGATGACAGTCTGGATGTACCCAATCATAAAGAGTCATACATCCAAACATGGTTATATTATGATGTTAATTTTATGTTTTTTATGTTTTACCACACTTAAACATTTTAAAAATTATGGACCTTTCTATGTTCCAGAAAATGTTACTCAGTTTTCTGCTTCATAATCCATTCTCCCAGTTCTTTAAAATAAAGGAAGAAGCAGTGTGAAGTTCTTTAGATAAAATATTGAATGACTATAAGCAATAAGTCTATTTAACTCTGAGAAGAGTAGTAATTTAATGGCAGTATATTTAGTATTGCATGCAATTCAAACTGTAAATATTTTTCCTTAGCTGCAAGTTCTTGAAGAAAAAAACAAGAATTTGCAAGAGACTTTGATAGACACAGAGAAGAAGCTTGAGGAGATTAAGAAGCAATGTCAAGAGAAAGAGCTACAGCTCCTGTGCCAGAAGAAGAAGGAAAAGGAGCTGGTGACTTCTGTGCAGAGGTAGGGGACCTGCTATGGCTTCATGCTCTTCAGTTTGCCACTACCATCATAAAGTGTGTTCTACGTAAGCAGTACAACTGAATCTACAGCAGTGGTAGAGCATACTTCTTACCTGAGTATCTGCCTTAGAAAGGCCCTATATGAATTCATCAAAGCTAATGGATTCAGATGTAATTTGATATTTTGAAGCATTATAGGGGCATCTTGCCAAAATATCATTGCAAACGCTTTAGTTGAAGGTTTTATCAAAACAAGCAAAAATTCTAGGCCCACACTGGAGCACTGGACTGAGCTCCCAAGGTCCCAATGAGGAGCGGAAGGAGGGAGAAGATGAACAAAGAAGTCAGGACCACGAGGGGTGCACCCACCCACGGAGACAGTGG
>NC_022034.1:31520612-31538668 GCF_000317375.1 Microtus ochrogaster | reverse complement strand
ACTGCTCTCCTTCCTGGAAAGTGCACCGAAGGTGACTGATGGGCTGTTTTCATCTCACTGTGAGTGGCAGATTTTCATGTGCTTTCCAGATCCACCTGCACGTCTCGCCTCATTTCACACTTTGAAATCCGAGTCTCCAGTGATCAGCATTTGTTGGTTTGCTCAGCTTGTGCTCAGACTTGGGAATTTTTTTTTTTATAGAAAACTAATACATGCATAAGTTTATATTATTTTTATAACCTTTAAATCTTGTTATCAATCATGAATAGATTGAACTATCTGAAAGAGCCAAATAATAAAGCAGCAAAAATCCTGAATGCGAGAAATCCAGTCTTCATGAGTATGTTAATACATCTTTACTCTCTAGTTTTTAAACATGAAATTTACTCAGTTTATTGTTTACTCTGAGGTTTCAGTATAGTAAATGCTCTGATTTCTGTTTTTTTTTAAACAGAAAAGTTCTTTTTTTAAGGTTTGTTTATTTATTTATTTATTTATTTATTTATTTATTTATTTATTTATTTATTTATTGTGTATACAGTGTTCTGTCTACATGTTTGCCTGCAGGCCAGAAGACGGCACTAGATTCTATTATAGATGGTTGTGAGCCACCATGGGGTTGCTGGGAATTGAACTCAGGACCTCTGGAAGAATAGCCAGTGCTCTTAACTGCTGAGCATTTTCTCCAGCCTCCTGATTTCTGTTCTTGATATCAGTTCCAAAACTGTCACAATTTTGAGTTTACATTTTTTCCTAGTGTTTTTCTTTCTCACACTTTAATTATTTTATTTTTTAAAACAATCTTTCTGTTTTGTTTTGTTTTACATACCAAACCTAATTTCCTCTCCCCTCCTTCCACTTCTCCTACCTCCCGTGTCCCATCCACTCCTCAGAGAGGGTGAGACCTCCCATGGGAGTCAACAAAGTCTGTCACATCACTTGAAGCAGGACCAAGCCCCCTCTCCCCCATCTAGGCTGAGCAGGGTATCCCTCCATAGAGAATGAGCTCCAAAGAGCCAGTTCATGTACTAGGGATAAATACCGGTTCCACTGCCAGTGACCTCACGAACTGCCCAAGCCACACAACTGTCATCCACATTCAAAGGGCCTGGTTTAGTTTGGTCCTATGCAGGTTCCCCAGCTGTCAGTCTGAAAACCGTGAGCTCCCACTCGCTCTGGTCAGCTGTTTCTATGGGATTCCCCATTGTGGTCTTGACCTCTTTGCTCATATTATCATTCCTCCTTCTTTACTACTGGACTCGAGGAACTCAGCCCAGTGCTTGGCTGTGGCTCCCTGAATCTGCTTCCATCAGTTATAGGATGAAGATTCTGAGGGATCGGGAAGGTTGAGTTGTGGGGATATCAGAGAAGGAGAGCAAGAAAAGAGACATCTTGATAGAGAGAGTCATTATGGGGCTAATGAGAAACGTGGCACTAGGGAAATTCCCAGGAATTGACAAGGATGACCCCAGCTAAGAATCTAAGCAATAATGGAGAGGGTGCCTGAACGGCCCTTCCCCTCAGATTGATGACTACCTTAATTGTCATCATTTTAATATTTTTGGGTTTTTTTTTTGTTTCTTTTTTGTTGTTGTTGTTGTTGAGACGGGGTTTCTTTTTATGAATCCATAATTTACACCAACTTCGTAGTCTTAAAAAAACTTCCTGATTTTCACTAATTTAAACATTTTATCCTTGTTGACAAAAATAAAAATAGTGTGTGAGTTCTGTTTTGTAGGCCACTGTGGTTGAAGAAACAAAACTGTGGTGCTTGGAGGCTTCATAGCAATTCTGGAAGATTACTGAGTGCCGTTTTGTCCCACTGTTTTCTTTTGCAGATTGGTGTTATTTTCTGTGTTCTCTTTTGTTAGGTTTTATAGAACACTAAGCCACAAATGCTTGATTTGCAAAGATTAGTATGATGTATTTCAGAAAACATTTTCCACTTTAAATTTTATCTTGAGGCTGACAGAGATAATATCTTAGAAGATTCCTCTTGCTTTTTGGTAAAAGTTTATTTTTAGTTCTCCAGTATTTGTATTGACAGTGACATCACTTAATGTTGAGGGGTAGGAATTTTATTTACGTTTACTTGGCTCTAGGATATTTCTTATATTTTGAAAGAACTTCATATGTATGTGTGACTACAAATTATATTATTACATTTTATTTAATGTTTCTAATCTTTTGTTTTTTAATTTTCAAGAAATTCATAAACTCAAAAAGCTTTTCATTAGAAATGAAAATGTAAAATACATAATAATTTATAAGTTAGTTCCACTTTTCAAAAGTTTTCTTACTTTTGGAAATGGCCTTTATGTAATCCAAATATGTATGCATGAAAGAAAATTTGGTATGGGCAGCAGCATCATACAGTGTTCCTTATTGTTGGCTCTTTACATTTTAAAGATTTGTGTATTCGTGTGGGGCAGCCAGGGGTCAACTTCTGGTATCATTCCTCTGGAGCTGTCCACCTTGATGTTTGAGGCAGTATTTCTCAGTGGTCAGAAACTTCCTAAGTAAACTAGACTTGATGTCAGTGAGGTTCAGGGTTCTGTCCGTTTCCACCTCTCCAGTGCTGGTTTACAAGCTATTCTGCTATACTTGTTTTAGTAACATGGGCTTCGGGGATAGAAGTCAGGTCTTTGGGCTTGTACAGGCTGAGTTACCTCCCCAAATGGAAGCATGTTTACTTTTTAAAGTGCATTTTATCCTCTTGTAATGCCATTGAGTACATGGAATATAGTGCCAACACCAAGGTGGCAAAATATAATGCACTTGTAATTTGAAAAAGTAAATACTTCTTACAACAATTAACAATGTCTTACAGAGCAGTGCACCATATCAGGACCACATAAATGATTACTAATGTCATTAATTATAAATATACCTGCAGTCCTTATTCAGTCACCTAGTATTACCAGTTCTTTTTCCACAACCTCAGTAGTATCATTTTTCTTATTGAAGAAGACAGCTTCAGATTGCTATAATACTTGAAAAAAAGAAAAAACAAAATCAGAGTTATAAGAGAATTTTTTTTCAGTCTTCTGCAGTTTGTTTATTTTGAGACAAGGTCTTACCATATGTAGCCTTGGCTGACCTAGGACTCACTGCTTAGCACAGGGTGGCCCAGAACTCACAACAGTTCTTCTATTCCAGCTTTCCGAGTACTAGGTTTCCAATTAGACGCTACCATGCCTAGAAGATGTTGCAATTTTTGAGACTACTTCTTTTTTTTCTCTCCAGCTGTTATTGTTTGGTTTTGGTTTTTATTGTTAATGGCATGGTCTGCTTGTAACAATTACTAATCTTTCATTCTTATAGCTAACATCTTGTTTCCCTGTACTTTTACTTTTTTTTTTACTGAGAAAGTTTTTTTCCATACAGTACATTTTGATCATGTTTTTTTTCTTTTCCCCAGTTTCTAGTTTCCTTCCAGATTCTCCACTTGCCTACATACATACACACACATACATACACACACACACACACACACACACACAGAAATCAAAATAAACAAGCTGCAGACCAGTAAGAAAAAAAAATGCCCAGGCAAAACAAAATGAGATGAGCCTAAAAGAATATCATTGAGTTTATTTTGTGTTGCCAGCTATTCCTAGTCATGGGGTCTGTCCTTATGTGGGGTTGATATACCCAGTGAGACTGGGTTGGAAGAAACTGACATATTGTTAATATGTCAGAAGAACTTCCTTTGTCATAGGCAGCATGACAAACCTAAGCTGGTGGCATGAAAAACCACATTCTTATGTTGTTGGGAGGCCACTTGTTTGTTCCTGACTGCTTAGTCCTGAAATGATCACACAGAAACTCTATTATTTAAAACACTGCTTGGCCCATTAGGTCAAGCTTTTTATTGGCTAACTCTTACATATTAATTTAACCCATTTCTAGTAATCTGTGTATTGCCATGAGGCTGTTGATTACCCAGTAAAGTTCTGACATCTGTGTCTCCAGTGGAGCTACATGACTTCTCCCTGACTCCACCTTTCTTTCTCTCAGTATTTAGCTTAGATTTCCCTGCCTACTTAAGTTCTGCCCTATCAACAGGCCAAGGCAGTTTCTTTATTCACCAATGATATTCACAGCATACAGAGGGAAATCCCACATCACCTTCCCTTTTCTGTTTAAATAAAAATGAAGGTTTTAACTTTAGCACAGAAAAATTACATATAACAAAACAGGTATCAATCAAGAAGGACAGTTAGAATATTTATATCTACTTTATCTTTTATCATAACTAAGGAAAACTGTAACTATAACTTCTTCAATTCCATCAAAGACTCCAGAAGGATATAGCACCTAAGTAAACAGGAAGTACATTGTAAGCGACTTCCAAAATTCTAGAATTGACAGAAACATCTCGCTACCTGGACAGTCATCCAAAGTTCTTCTGTACCATTGGGACATCGATCTTCAGTCTAAAGTATATGGCATAATTTTCCATGAAGCAGGAAATTTCAAAGACAGTTCTGCTTGTATTGGCAGTTTGTCAGTCACTTTCTTCTGTGTCCTGCAGAATGTCTGGCAGACTCTTTTATAAAGCAGGAAGCCTGAAGGATCGTCTTAATTTTAGGCAAGTTCAGCAGTCATTTCTCTGTGGCTCCTGCATGTCCAGTTCATCAAGCAGCCCAGGCAAGAGCAGTTCCTTGCCCAAATGGCTAGCAAACTCCATAAGGAGCCTCTTTGATGCCCATCTTCCTCTTTACATAGATAGGTGCTGCCAGGAGCATATGTGTCTCACTGTCATGAAATGTCCTAAATTCTTAAAACACTTTAAATGCCATATTCTGTAGTCTTTGAAAGATTTGAAGAATCCCTATCTATCTGAAATACATCTGTGTACATCTAGAAAATCTAACATGACTACAATCTTGACTATTATAGATGATTATCTATTAATTTATATTTCTTAACTATACATTACATTTAAAATAAGCTGGATAAACACAATACCTTAATCAAGATCAGAAAAACATATACACAGTATAGCAAAATTGACCTTAAATTTGTATCAATAAACCAAGATCCATACCAAATGCAAATCTCTATAGAATATCCCCCTTTAAATGTAAACAAACATTTATAAACAATATTTGGGAATATGGGTGTAGTTCTGTCCACACTGCTTCCTGCTGATTGTGGGGGCACTGTTAATCAGGTCTTTCATGGTATATTCTGTGTGGTAGGTTCATCTCAGTCAGCAGTTGGGTGAAGTAATTTTTTTAGGGATGTTCATGGCCATCTTTCAGGTGGTCTTGGTCCATCAAACCATATCCTCTGTGGAAACAAAAGAAGAACTTCTTTTCAAAAGCAACATATTCTTAGACCCAAAACTTGAAATTAAGATACTTCTAAAGTATATAGGTTGGTTTAGCTTAGCAGACTTTACAATGAAATGTCTCTCTGTACTTAGATTCTTCGCAGTCAAGAAATTCAAAGAAGACACAATAATATACATAATCCAAACTCTCTGTGTATTCACCATCTTTACATGGCTTATTTATTTTTATTTATAACTGTCTGTGTTGCGGGAGCTCCTTCTGCTCCTTCAGCCAACAGCCGCTGAGATACCAGCCCACTGGGGCGTGGTCTCTCTCCCTTTAAAAAAGCGGCCACTTCCCTCTGCTCGGACTCTGGCTTCTGGCTCCGCTTCTGGTGAGTAGGCTCCATTCCTGATTGTGCAGAGGGCTCTTGTCTGGGACAGAGCCAGAAGCCAGAGTGTGCGCAAAGGGAAGTGGCCGCTTTTTTAAATGGAGAGAGACCACGCCCCAGTGGGCGGGTATCTCAGTGGCTATTGGCTGAAAGAGGGGAAGGAGCTCCCGTAGCATGTCTGTATTCTTTTTATTCTCTCTTCTAAGCCTATGTACATTTTTCCAACACTGTGACCCATTTAGAGGTCTTTTATGTCTGAATGTATCCTATTGTGTATCTATAATTCTTTACTGTTCAGGAGCACTTCTTAAAATGCTAAACACTTCTCGTAAGCTGTGGCATTACTAGGGCAAATTCGGCACTTCCTGCTTGCCCCACCCAGTCTAGCATGGCAGAGTTGCTCACCACCTCAAGAACCATGCACAGTGCCCCATCTCTAAGCACACAGCTGGTCCATGTTGCCACCAAGCAAGCCATAGCACGTTGCTCACAAACCCCATTTAAATGCTTGGTCTTCTGAAAGAGCCAGAGGTCACTCTGGTAGCGTGGCCCAGAAAGCCAGCATTTCAAAACAGCACAGCTATTTTTCTGCTACCCCTGAATCAGGAAAACCTCTTTAAAAGGAGCTACGGCACTCCACCTGCAAAGAGCAAGAAGCTGTATTAAACTCTGTATTTTTGTGTCTAGAATTCCTTTCCAAACTCTCTCAGGTTTTAAGTAGATTTTAGTTAACCACATTGGCACCAATTTGTTGTTGGGAAGCCACTTTTTTGTTCCTAATTGCTCCAAAATAATCACATAGAAACTATATTATTTAAAACACTGCTTGGCCCATTAGGTCAAGCTTCTTATTGGCTAACTCTTACATATTAATTTAACCCATTTCTAGTAATCTGTGTATTGTCATGAGGCTGTGGCTTACCGGGCAAAGTTCCAGTGTCTGTGTCTCTGGTGGGGCTACATGGCTTCTCCCTGACTCCCCCTTTCTCTCTCTGAGCATTCAGTTTAGTTTTCCCTGCCTACCTAAGTTCTGCCCTATCAACAGGCCAAGGTAGTTTCTTTATTCACCAATGGTATTCACAGCATGCAGAGGGGAATCCCTCATCATTCTTCTACATCCTTATTAATTCTGTTGATTTGGCAACAATAATCCCTATCACCAAACTTTCGCTATACTCAGAGAAAAGGCACGGACACATATCTACATTCTTAATCTCTTGACCCTACTTATCTTGGTCAAGTAATACTCTACTGAACTAATGTTAAAGTAACACTCATCTTGGGAAAAAGGAAAAAACGGTTAGATTACAGAGTTCAGCTTCATGAGATAGACTTCAGTGGGACCCAGGGATGCCACACTGTATGCATCCCCAACTCCAGATTTGCCATTTCTAAAATGATGGCCAGCCTCTGTCTAGTAATGATCTCTTCTTAGTTTTGTAAAATACATAGCTATTTGTATATTTTCTGTGACTCTTCATTGTTTGACTAAAAAATAATTCTTCATGAAATTGTTTTCTTCTAAACAACAGCTTACAACAAAAAGTAGAAAAATGCCTTGAAGATGGAATACGCCTTCCCATGTTGGATGCGAAACAGCTCCAAAGTGAAAATGACAATCTCAGAGAGCAGAATGCGACTGCCAGTAAGGTTAGTAGACACTAAGAGCAGAGGTCACATCTGTTCTGTGGTGTATGTGTATCTTAGGGTTTTCATGTGATTTATAATTTTAGTGATATTTAATAGCTTATAAAATATTTAGTTTGCTTTGATTTAAAAAGAAGATAGCAGTTTAATATATTATAAATTATTTAAACTTAAAAGTCAAAACAAAAGGAGACATTTTCTGATAAATTATTCAAAGTCTGTCTCAAAGTTATTTTTATAAATAAAAAATTTCATTACGAATTACAGGAAAATATTTGCAGTTTTAATTATGGGTGGTCCAAGTCATCCTTGTGATTTGAAGGATATTTAACTGTGAATGCTCTGTAAAATAAAGATATTATAAATAAACTTTTCTTTTTTGAATTTTCTTGAAGTATTGATGCTCTTTTAAAGTAATGAAAAAGATTCAGACCAATTTTTTTGCTGTGTTTTAGATAATAGAGAGCCAGCAGGATGAAATTAACAGAATGATTTTAGAAATTCAGGTAAGGAATGTTCTTCATGTATTTTAGTGTACCCATATGCTAATGTATTCTTATTGCCTCTATTACCTAAACGTATTAAAGTATATGAATATATATATGAAAATATAATACTAATAGTACCTGAGAAAAGTTATAAATTTTTTAATATTAATTCTGAGCAGAATCCATATTATACATTTGTGCATTTGTGAAAGACCAAAATTAAATAAAATTCTGTTTGGTGAGCCAGTTCTCCCAAGGGGTGCTGAGACTGTTTCCTCCTCTTTGCTGCTTTCTTCTATAATTGGCCATCGTCTCTCTCAGATGCTGAGAATGCGTTTGATTGAGGTCGCCAGAGATCAATCATAAGAGAGAATGGAATGCTATTAGTCTAAGTATTTAGTTTTCATATACCAGTTCCATTCAGAAACATACTCCCAGCCCAACTCTGCCCATTATTTGTTCTTTTCCTCCACTGAATTTTCTTCAGAAGTCTGTAATGTTTTCTCCAGCATCCCCTTGGTCCTACTTAATACTGAGATCTCTAATATCACTCTGTCTCTTTTGTTTTGTTTGCTGACATTGCTTCCTCTACTGCCATTGTACTATAGTGCCTATACTAGTCAGTTGATGCTCACCAATTACAGAGATAAAGTAGGGTAGTTATTTTTGGAATACTTCTATTATGTATCCGTTAAACAATCAATTCTAAGTATGAAATCCCCACAATCTGTTTTTATAGTTCTTCCCTCCCTCCATATCCTGAACATGCCTACCATGTTTGTAAATATGCTCACAATACATCAGGAAATTTGAGTAAAAGCTGTAGTCCACTAAGTGCCTGTGCCTTTCCAAGACTGCCCATCTGCAAAACGTGCTCAGAGCATTATTTAATACAGCGTGGAAACATGTTATGTCCCCAGCCTTTACCTAGAACTGACAGTGCTCCTTTTAGTTTCCCTCTTCCTCCTAATGACACTGTTGCTCTTTCTGTATCACCAAATGGTGAGGTGTTACAAGTTCATGTCTTTACATTTTACTGAGTTTTTTTGAGAATGATGCTCTGGTGGTTCAGCTTGGGAGTTAGGACTTATCAAAATTCTGGATACATATGTACACTTTAAAAGTTTAGAAGCCAACCAATCTTTAATTCCTTTATTTTCTCTGTACTTATGAAGCCCTTATCTATATGGTGGTGTCTAGTTTCTCCTCAGCTGTTTTCAAAAACAGCCTTCCCATAGGTTCTATCTGTACTTTTCTTCATGTAGCTAAAATACAAATAAAATACTATGTAAAAGAAAAGCAGAACATCCCAAATGATTAATACAAATCTTAAAATTTAGCTATCACTATAGTAGTAATTGTAAAACTGAATTCATTATAATTTCAATGCTCTTCTTTTTCTAATAGTTGCAACACATTTAGGCTTTATAGTGGACAGAAACAACTTTGTGTTACTAGAATTGCGTTTTGTACCACTGTTTTTTCCCATAAAACATTTAAATGATCAGAGGTAAACAATAAAATCTTATGCTGTATGCATGTCTCCCTTATTAATACAAGATGAAATAAGACATTGTTTTATAATGAAATGCTATTTATTGAGTCAAGATCTTGCCATGTAGTCTTGATTGACTTGTAACTTATCATATAGACCAAACTGGCCTCAAAGTTAGAGAGATGTACCTGTCTCTGCCTCCCAAGTGCTGGGATTAAAAGTGGGTGCCACCAGGCCTTACATGAAGATAATTATTTAAATACATATGTCATCTGCCATTTTACATCCAAAGTTTAAAAAAATTTACCTGGTATAAGTCACTGGAAACTGTAGTTCAGATTTAGAAGGAGAACAGAATTCATCTTGGACTAGAAATAATATTGCATTTGTTGTTAAATATGAAAAAAGCAAAGCTTCATATAAAAGCATATATTAAATTTGAAACTGAGTCCTATATGAAACTGAGTCCTGTAAAGTATAGCTTTTTATACAGTTTGGCTTAACTGTCAAGATGATATTGTTGACTGGGATGAATTCCTTGTTGATTGATTGTGTAAAAATGTTGCTTTTCTTTACATCCATGAGACCAGGAAAGACCACTGGCTTCTCTGTGGGCTTTTCCACTTATGAACAAAATAACATTTGCATACCACATTCTTCTATCATTTCTGTAAATTTTATGGTTACAGTCAGAGTGTGATCAAGTTCTTCATTGGGTACTTTCCTTCCTGCTTTGTTAAATCATTTCACTATCATAAGTTTATTTCTAGTTGACTGTCATCTTTGCATTTTGGTTTTGTAATCTTGACAAAGGAAGTATGAACTTTAAAATTTTCAACTCTCTTTACTTTTAAAATGTCTCCATAATGGAAGCATGAATGTCATTAACTGGCCTTTCTAAATTAACATCTATCAATGAATGATTATTATTATTATTTTTTTGGATTTTCGAGACAGGGTTTCTCCATAGCTTTTTGGTTCCTGTCCTGGCACTAGCTCTTGTAGACCAGGCTGGCCTCGAACTCACAGAGATCCGCCTGCCTCTGCCTCCCGAGTGCTGGGATTAAAGGCGTGCGCCACCACCGCCCGGCTCAATGAATGATTATTATAACCACAAAAGATAAAATTACATTCAGAGGTCATTTCGACTGCCTACTCTTACAGGCATGACTAGGACTTCCATTCTTAAAAACTCTTGTCAGTCTATCCTATTTACAACGTGACAAAAGAAGATATTTCTACAGTCTCAGAAGATTTGTCTTAATGTTTACCAACAACTTGTAAAGTTCAGTTAGTAGACTTTTCTCGGTAGAAATACTAGAGAAATGGATTTTATGCCAGTAGGGTTCTTTATAGGTGGAATATGACTTCTTTAACCTAATAATTGAATTGCATTAATGCTTCCCATTGTTACATAGTATTTATCTTCTACCTTTTGTTAGATTAATTTAATGATATAAAATTCTTCCTAATGCTTAATTTTTAAAAGACACATATTAAATTGCTTCATGTTTTAATGACAAATTAAAAATACCATATCAAACTTAATAGTTGAAAAACCTACCAGCCAAATATAGTGTCTTCTATCAAAGAGAGGTTAGCATGCTTTCATATGCTCTTTCTCCGGGTATCTTTAATTCAGGAGACTTTGTATGTATTATTATACATATTGTGCATTTACTTTAAGCCCTTTATAATTTTTGTATAATTAAGATACGTCAAAAACTATAAAAGGTGAATTCAACTTTTGAAGAACCATCTTTTTGTGTCTTAGTTAAGGAGGAAGCTATTGATGTAAATTATGAAGAGTTCTTTTGAGCCTATTTGTGCAGAGTGGTCAGTCACCAAATTTGTCTGGATAATTAGGTTATTTGGGATGCTTTTGGAATCCTGTCTTTATGAGCTGTATGAATTCCTATCTAAGGGTTAAATTTGAGCCTGGATTGGATAGACTGTGGGCATCACTTGACTGCAGCCTTGTCCCTAGTCCTGGGTCTTCTGTCAGGCACAATCCTCGGTGCTCTCTGCTCTTGAGTGGGAAGTGCAGGGAGGACTGGGTGGGAGGTGAATAAAAACGTTTAATGTTTAGATACCAAGTGGTGCTGCTGAAAGATCTTGTTTATGAACCAAAATACAAATCACAAGGCAAAAGAAAGGGAATTCTGGCAGCTTTTTCTCTATGTTGCATGAAGTTTCAATAACAATTTTGAGTCATAATTGTCACAACATACTTTTCATGCCTTTGTATGTTACAATATTTTTAGTATATCCAGTAGATGCTCAGACTCAGGTCACAGCCTTAGAGCACTTTATCCCCTTCAGAAGAAGACCTGTGTCTTCTCATTTTTTTCTCTTAAGCTCTCCTCTCCTCTCTAGCTCTGAGCAATTGCTGAGACATTTCTAGCCGCTGTAGATTTACCTGTTCCATAACTTCATGTGTCTGTGGCTTTTACTGACATGAGCCAATTGTAAGCTCCACTAGTTGCTGCTGATGCCTCGCTTTCAGCTGTTGATGGTAGCACACATGGCTTTACAGATCATCCATTCTGGTTCCTTCTCAGAACAGCTTCATAGGCTAGTGAAGATTGCTCTGACTGGGGGCTATGCCTCCCAGTCACCTGCCTCAGGCCTGTAACATCAGTGAATCTGACAGTAACCCAGCAGTTGCCCTTTGCCACAACTGCCAGTATTGAAATATTTTATATATGTGTGTATATTGCTTGTATTCTAGTATCCATGAAGGCCAGAAGAAGGTATCAGAGCTAGAGTTACAGGTAGCTGTGATATTCCTTGTGTGGGTGCTGGGAGCCAAGCTTAGATCCTCTGGTAGAAGAGAAAGCACTCTTAACTAATGAACCATTTTCCAGTACTTCCATTGTTTTTGAAAGGACCTTTTAGACATACTCTTACAAATGAAGCCATTTCTTTGTGAACACATTTGTAATTTCATAGTATGGTCTATTTGCTCTAAGTGAAAAATCTCTGATGTTGGGGTTATTCAGAAACTTGTGTGTGTGTGCATAAACATTACAGCATGCATGTGGAGGTCAGAAGACAATTTTGGGGAGTTCTTGCCTTTGCCTTGCTTGAGGCAAGGCCTCTACTTATTGATTTGTTTATATTTGTTTATGCATTCTGCTGCTTCACTCTCGGAATTTACCCTTCAGTAAAAAGAGTAGGGACAGCATCTCTCAGTGTCCTTGACTTGCTGCTTCTAGCATGTAACCCTGTTCCACAAACTGAGGCAATAATTACTAGGACCACCATTTTCTCGATAACACCACACAAGGTAAAGTCTTCATCCTTTGTGGGAAGATGGAAGAAAAAAGCCCCACCTCTTGGCTACTGTGCTTGAAACTTATCCACAGCTACAGGTAGCTGGGGCAGAATGTCAAACATTGATGGGTCCTGTCTCCTGTGGGAAGAGGATTCTAGCAGTCTGGAGCAGAATTTCCATCTTTCTGAGCAGTGAGATCTAAAGATGGGGAGGGTTGTGCTTCAGGCACCATGCAGTCCATTGCTGCTGTTTCTGGGTTCTAGTAGGTTTTCCTGAATGAATGTCTTTGTGCTATATGGCCATTTGCAGTAACTTCTAAATGTCTTCTTTTGTATTATTCACCAACTTCACTAGGGAGCAGGTTTGCAGAGCACCTCATGGAGAATGTAGAGCTCCTCGTCAGGTGATTTTTAAAATCACATGATTGCAAAATGATAGCTAACTTACAGAATTAGAGCTATCATATCTTCGAGTCTTATAAACAAGCTAAAACTGGCTTATGGTGTTTGCATATTACTTGTTTTAGTTTTTATGATTTTTTTTATTTTTATTGGCGAGAGAGAGTTGTGTATGTACCCCACATTTCTTACTTCTTAAATAGATGTAAGGAGATAGAAATGAAGGGGCCAAGTTCAAAACCTAGATTTCTAAGATTTGATCATCAAATTAGGAAATTCTTTTCGTAATATATAATAATTACTGGGATATTTAAATGTGCTCTCCCTCACATCACAACTATGTTTTTCTTAAAGAAAAGTCTTTATTGTGAATACAGGAAGCTTCCCTGTAGAGGAGGCTCGAATAGAAGCTTCTTACAACAGCATGGACATGTAGACTGGGCCTCACTCAAGTGTGAGTACTGGTCCACATGCATTCAGGGCTTTTGGAAACCTGTTTCTCTTTAAACTAGCATAATTGATATCACTACAGACTTTCCCTACAGACTCTGTTTTTGTTGAATCGCCTCTCTGTCCCTTCTCCCCAAGTAGCCCCATTCCACATGCGTGGATTTGATTACCTTTCTTTCATTCTCCCTTCACTTAAGATCTACCCCCTCCTGTGTTTTTTCCTTGTCTTATTACCTATATCCATCCATACTCATGTGGATTCTCACAAAAATTAAAATTTAAGACCAAATATGTGACAAAGCATGTAGTGTTTTTTGCTAACTCTGGCTCCCAAAGCTTAGTATAGTTCCAGTTCCGTCTATTTTCTTGCAGATGTCACAATTTCATTTTTCTTTATGGCCAAATAAAGTTCCAGAGTGTTTATGTACCACCTTTTTCTGTATCAGTTTATCTGTTGATGGGCATTTAGACAGCAGTGAACATGGATGTGCAAGTATTTCTCTGATAGAATTCAGTTTTTATGGTATACATCCAATAACCCCCCTGGTTTTTAGTCTGCAACTCAGAATTCTCCCTTCCATATTTGCGTCCCTAGGTTCCTGTTCCACCTCACCACACTATTGAACATACTTGACATAACACATTAAAAACAAAATCTCCAAAACTTTTTGAAAAAAATTCACCACAAACCCTGCCATACCTCCCAGTCCTGAATTATTAAAGTTAACCTTAATTCTCAGCACATGTTTCTCAGGAAATTCCATGACCTTTAAAATATATCCCTCTCCACCCGCCTCCTGCTGCCAGCATCGTCCAATCTATTTTTGTTTCTCTTGTGGAGTTCCTCTTCCTGCCTCTCCCTTGTGCTCACATAGTCTGTTCTCTTGTTAAGTGATACCATGGGACAAAAATCAGATCATGTATTTCTGCTCAGCACTCTTCAATAGTTTCTTTTATTCAAAATAATAATCCAAGTTTGAACATTAAGTTAAGAAGCCTGTGTGTCCACACTGGTGTTGCCATGCTTGGTAGCTGGAGTCACTCTGGCTCTGTTGCCTCACCTTCATTTACTCCAGCAGAAGGCAATGTCTGCCCCAGAACTTCTCACTTACACTCTCGGTATCTGGTGGACACAGTCCCTTAATCACCTCAAATCATGCTATCAGTGTCAGCTTTTCCATGGATTTTGTACCCTGTTTTGAGATTTCAATGTCACTTTTCCTACCATTCTCTTTTCCATTTTCTAATATACAATATTATACAGCTATAACTTATTTTGTCTTTTTCTTGCTACTAAAAATTCTACAAAATCCAACAGCTTTGACTGTTCACCAATTTATCACGTAGTACAAAGAAGAGTTTGCTCATAGATAATTACATGAGATAGCATTGTTTTGATAACTCTTGTGGGATGTGTGTGTGTTCACGCACATTCATGTATGTATGCAATACTAGTGTGCTTTTCTTTTCAAATGACTCCTTTTAAGTTGAGCTTACAGATTGTGTAGTCTGTTGGCAATAACATGGCTTTCCTTTGTTTGAGTTATTTGTGTATTTCTAGATTCTTATATCTAAACAGTACATTCAAATAAAACTACTTTTCAGCTTCAGAAATGCTTATAGTAAATGCCAGGAGGTTATGAATTTAGCAGAGTCTTAAGACTGTTAAGTCTGGAACTTAAGGAAGATTTTTGACATTTAAAACCTAATTCAATCCTTTAATTTATGAATTCTTAATGTGGCTAATGGAGCACAAACATTGGTATTCTGCATTTCACAACAGCCAAATATTTATTTCAGAAAATATGGATCATTTATTTATACATGGTTAGGAAACCACTATTTGTAGCAATTATACTCTAAAAAAAACACAAGATTTCAAAAATGCCTTGTGAAATAACATTTATTATTCCTTCTTGATAGAACAAATTAGCTGGAATGTCTATCAAATTTTCTAGGTTTTCCTGAATAGGAAAATAGTTATTAATCTGGTATTTTGGATTCTTACACCAAAATAACTACATTGTGCATTTGCATTTATAAACACTAGTAAGCACTGCAAGAGCTATTGTGAACATTGGGTGAAAGACCAGAACTACTTAAACAACCCTTGTTCTGTTCAGGGGTGGGTGATTGAAAGGAAATGAGCATGATGTTTACTACTTGAACTATGCTTGACTCTGGAGATCTAGCGTGACAGTCACATTTTGTTCTTTCATCTATTGAGACAATAGCATTACTTCATTCCAAACCTTATGGATACATGTTTCCACACAATTTAGAATAGATGACCTCTGTTGTAGATGAGGTGCTATTGTCAGGCAGCTTCAGCACTGCAGCTAGAGTTATCCTCGGAAACAGACAGGAATGCATCTGTGAGCCCAGTCTCCACGGTGCTTCCCGATACCCGGCCAGTGTGTCACATGAGTCAGATGTTATTTGAGTTTTCATTTTTGTGACTCTATTGCCAAATACTCCCAACTGCTCCTAATAGAAAGGTTGTCTGTAGCCGGGCAATTGGTGATACACGGCATTATTCCGAGCATTTGGGAAGCAGAGGCAAGCAAATCTCTGTGAGTTCTAGGAAGCCTGGTCTACTAGTTCCAGGACAAGCTCCAAAGCTACAGAGGGAAATCCTGTCTCAAAATGAAAGGAAGAAAGGAAGGAAGGTTTGCCTGTTTTGTAACTGTCTTAATTTAATCTTATATGGAAACACATTAATCACTAGCTAATTCCCCTTCATAGTCAACATGGCTCTGAGTTGATCAAACTGTAAAACACTAAGCTTTTAATGGATTGTATTGTGAAAATAACCTCTTTGGATTTAGTTTTTATTGTTAAAATATGAGCTTTATGTTTTTTCTCTGTAATTCCTTTTTTTGGTTTTGTTTTGTGTTTTTTTGTTTGTTTGTTTGTTTGTTTTTTGAGACAGGGTTTCTCTGTGTAGCTTTGGAGCCTGTCCTGTAACTTGCTCTGTAGACCAGGCTGGCCTCAAACTCACAAAGATTAGCCTGCCTCTGCCCCCCGAGTGCTGGTATTAAAGGCATGTACCACCACTGCCCAGGATCTCTATAATTCTAATAAAGCTAGTTTTCTCTATAATTCTAATAAAGCCATGTGTCTTAAGAGAATTTCAATTGAATTCTGGAATATAGATAAATAATATTGTCACTCCAAGAAGCATAAATCTTCAGTAGGTAATAAATCCCCATATATCATTCAATCAAATGAAGTTAGAAAACAATTACAGTACCAGAAATATGTTTAGGGAGCTTTCCTTTTGTGTTGTATTGCCAAATGCATTTTGAGGATTGCAAAACAAGCTTGTGTAAGAAATATACTTGTTCAAAGGGTTGAGCCATTTTTATCTAGCTCTTAAGCCATTAAATAGTCTTCCAGCATTTTATCAAATGGCATTTAAAAACATTAAGTTAAATATCTGTCCCTTACGGTCTTCTGTCTGCCTCTGTGACCCTCTCCTTCCATCACAGAGGTGATAGGGTGGTACGCATTCATAACGGATGTGTGCTATTCAGGTGGTCGTTATATGAAAGCATGTTTAATTAAGAATAAATACAGATTTGTGGAAAAATGATTTCTCCTGACTGGTTATAAGTTTATTGATTTCATGGTCTAACTACATGGGGAAAATTGGTAGAAACACTTAGGAACCCTAGTAAACCGTTTTGGTTTTTGTTTTGTTTTGTTTTATGACACATCTTCTGTAGTGTACAGTCAGCTGGGATGACTCTGGTATCCCTAAAGCATTTTCTGTGCTGCTTTGTCACACTCAGGCCTTTCTTTTTCGTGGTACTATCTACTCCATGATATGCAATTTTATAATGGAGTAAGGAGATTAATTTTCAAAGTTTCCTCTGGCCTGAGTTTGGGCTCATCATCATTGTTCAGGACAGTATAAACAGAAAGGGGAGCTTAGCTACAAATAGTTTTTGGAAATGTCTTACTCTACTATTTTATACATAAGAAAAATGTAACGAAGTATTGCTTTGTTGCCAATACATTCCTAACACCAATTAATTAAGTGTAGCACTAGCTAGAAACCTCAATTGACATGTTTACACTGGTTAAAAACCTCTTTGGTATTGCTTCCCTAGTCTTTCAATCTAATGTGAGCTGTTTTAGAGGCCACAGCTTCATCATAGAAGGGGCTAGGGAGACCACAAGATCTTAAATATTTGGGGTATCAGATTGACATGTGTTAACATGTTTGCTTTATAGTTTTGTCATTGTTGTCATTTTAGTCTATGCAAGGGGATCTTTCTAAAGAGAAACGGACTGCAAAGAGCATGGTAGAAGAGCTCGGAAGAAAAGAAGGAAGCCTCCAGAGGTTAACAGAAGCACTGCTCCAAGTGAGTACAACTCCCACTGCCTAGGAGGGCTATTCTCCATCTCTTTAAAGTCAGTACTTGCTTTCTATGTATAGAACATGTACAAATGGGAGGCTTGACTTGATGTATTCAGTAAAGTCATCAGGTTTCACAAGAAAATTATAACAAAAGGCAAGCCTTTATTTTTTATTTTTATTTTTTTGTTTGTTTTTTTTTGTTTTTCGAGACAGGGTTTCTCTGTGGTTTTGGAGCCTGTCCTGGAACTAGCTCTTTTTTTTT
>NC_022034.1:31509095-31520437 GCF_000317375.1 Microtus ochrogaster | reverse complement strand
CCACCGCCCGGCTAAGCCTTTATTTTTTTATGTCTTCTCCCATGCATTAGAATACAATTTTCATGACTTAACTGGGTATATTCAAATGTTACACATGCACTAAGTCCCAAAGTACAAAAATAAGGCACAGATTGAACATTAGCAAAGTCCTCAAGGGGTCGGCAATACTGCCACAGATCACACTCTGTCCTGAGTGTGAGCTGAAGTACTTGAGCTCTGCTTAAGGACATCTTGCATACAATACATGTATTAGCCAAAGTACTCGAATGAATCTCCTAAAGTGGAAGATGTTTTCTTACATAAAGCTTTCCACAATATGATTATCATGCCCAATAAAAATAATGATTTCTTGATTTTGATAATAATCTGTATTCACATTTCCCCGCTTCACCAAGTATTTGTTTATGGTGTGAAAGACATTCCATCAGGGACCACCCATGCATTTTATTATGGTGTCTTCTAAATCCAAGGTGCTTTTCTTTTGTGTTACTGTCTTATTGAAGAAACTAGAAGCTCATTCTTCTCATAGACTTAGAGATTGTCATATGAGATTTGTCCTTTAGATTCGTCCTTTAGATTTGTCCAGCTCCTTCCTTAATGATACCATTTGTTCTTTACCCTGTGTTTCTAGTAAGCTAGTTATTAGAACTAAAGGCTACATGGAATTCATGCCAGTTGTTCCTGCTATGAATATTTTGTATTGCTGACATTATTGCACAATGTGATTATCCTTCCTAAGTAGCATACTAATACTAATCTCCCTAGGTTAAAGTGGTGACAGCCTAGCTTTTTTTTTTTTTTTTTTAAATTAAAGGTACAGCTACTACAAAAAGCAGGTAATCTGTGGGACTGGCAGAATATACAGTTGTCCAGCATGTTTCCTAGCATCTACCAAAGTTCATGATTTAAAATTAATTTTTCACGTGTAGTTCATTCCCTTTCTCTTTATTAGCTACCATATATATATAAAAGCAACCTTTTCCTTGTCACCTAGTCTATTTGGTTATTCTTAAATGCAGTTCCATTTAGAAACCCTGTTAAGCTTACTTTTCATGAGTGGGGGGTGGGAGATAATTTTGGAGATGAGGATAGCATCTTCTGAGTGTAGTAAGTCATGAATCCATGCTGATACTTCCAGTTCTGCTCACACAGTTCTGAGATGCTGGCGTTTCTTTCCCATTCACGTCTTATTTATATTTCTTTGGGTTTTAAATCATAAAATTTAATTCCTATAAGTATCAAAACATAAATACTCTTTCTTAAGATTAAAATAAATAGTTCCAGTTTTCTCCAGGGGAGTCTCACTGGGTATATTAACCACATTTCAAATAAGGAACCAACATGAAACAAACTCAGTGGGATTGTAGACTTTTTGTTTCATTTGGATTGTTTGAGCACTTTCTCTTATTGGTCTCTTGCTTGTATATTTTGCTTTCTGTTTTATGGGAGCCCTTTTCGTTGTTTGTTTTTGGTTTTTTTTTTTGAGGGGGGATTTGGTGTGTGTGTTTCTTGTTTTATGTTTGTTTGTCTTTACCCTTTTTTCTCTTTTTAAAAAAAACAAAGACAAAGTTGGGTAGATGGGAAGGGAATAAGGGGAGATCTAGGAGGAGTTTAGGGTGATGATCAGAATATGTTGTATATAAAAAGGGTTTTGTTTTTTTCTTAAAAAAAGAAGAAAGAAAAAGAAATAGTCCCAGTATAGTTAAGTCACTTCGGATGAGGTTTAAGGTGTCCTTGCTTTTTCATTCAAATGGGGGGAATGCAGACTTAACCAGTCTGCTTGTTAGGAAAGGAATGTTGAGAACCCCAGTCTGCTGGGGTGTGATCCTTCCCTTTGATTACTGTGGGTGTCACATGACACAGAATACTCAGACCTGTAAATATAGATCATTTGTTTCTACTAAATGTATGCAATTGAATTTGGTTAAAGTAAATACACTATGATGTTTGATAACAGACTTGTTATAGACTTCATGGAAAATGTTAAGCCATATGACTTTGAATACTTTTTCTCTGTTCTAACAACTGCCTTTTTTTCTTTTTTTCTTTATCCACTACAGAACCAAAGACAAACAGGAGAGACATACTCTTTACTGGATCAGGGCCAGGAAGCAGAGCAGTCTGGGCTGCAGACCCTCCATTCTAAGTGGCCTCTCTTTGATCTGACTGTGATTGACCAGCTGTTCAAGGAAATGTCTTATTGTTTGTTTGACTTGAAAGCATTGTGTAGCATTCTTAATCAACGAGCTCAGGGCCAGGAACCTAACCTGTCGTTATTACTGGGAATCAGATGTAAGTGGCTGATACTTTTATTCTGTTTGCTTTTTCTGTGTTAGCTTTGTGCTCTCCTTTTCTTTGGCTTTATTAAGTCTCTAACTCAGCTGGTGGTTTTAGGTTTACCTCTCACCAGTTCAGTACTAAAACTGATGTAAATTTGTGGAATCTCACAAGGGCATAGTTGCAGAATGCCTGGAGGTGTTTCCTGCACTGGGTCTGAGTGTGGCCTGCAGTGCCACTCCCCCTTCCCCTGGCTCTCCAGTCCTAAGAGAAGTCAGGGTGCCCTGCCCTGTGGGAAGTCCAAGGCTCCCCCTCCATCCAGGTCTAGGAAGGTGTGCATCAAACAGACTAGGCCCCCAAAAAGCCAGTACATGCAGTAGAATCAAAATCCAGTGTCATTATCATTGGCTACTTAGTTCACCCTCATTGTCAGCCACATTCAGAGAGTCCAGTTTGATTACATGCTTGTTCAGACCCAGTCCAGCTGGCCTTGGTGAGCTCCCATTAGATAAGTCCCACATCTCCGTGGGTGGACACACCCCTCGCGGTCCTGACTTCCTTGCTCATGTTCTCCTTCCTTTTGCTCTTCATCTGGGCTTTGGGAGCTCAGTCCAGTGCTCCAGTGTGGGTCTCTGTCTCTATCTCCATCCCTCGCCAGATGAAGGATCTATGGTGATATGCAAGATATTAATCAGTGTGTCTATGAGAGAAGGCCATTTCAGGCACCCTCCCCTCTGCTGCCCATGGACCTAGTTGGGGAAATCCCCTTGGACATCTGGGAACCCCTCTAGAGCCAAGACTCTAGCCAACCCTAAAATGGCTCCCTTGGTTAGGATAACTTCTTCCCTGCTCCCATATCCACCCTTCCTCCATCTCAATTATCCCAATCCCCCAAACTCTCCCCAGTCCTCCCCTTCTCTCTCCCCATCTCCCTTTCCCCCCAATCCACCCCCACCCCCTGCTCCCAACTTTTGCCTGGTGATCTTGTCAACTTCCAATATCCAGGAGGATAACTATATGTTTTTCTTTGGGTTCACCTTCTTATTTAGCTTCTCTAGGATCACGAACTATAGGCTCAATGTCCTTTGTTTATGGCTAGAATCCACTTATAAGTGAGTACATACCATGTTCCTCTTTTGGGGTCTGGGTTATCTCACTCAGTAAAGTGTTTTCTGTTTCCATCCATTTGCATGCAAAATTCAAGATGTCATTGTTTTTTACTGCCGAGTAGAACTCTAAAGTATATATGTGCCGCATCTTCTTTATCCGTTCTTCCCTGAACCTAGGGGAACCTAGGTTGTTTCCAGGTTCTGGCCATTATAAATAGTGCTGCTATGAACGTAGTTGAACAAATGCATCTCTTGGGTATATGCCTAAGAATGGTATTGCTGGATCCTGAGGTAGGTTGACTCCCAGTTTTCTGAGAAACCGCTACACTGATTTCCAAAGTGATTGCACAAGTTTGCATTCACACCAGCAATGGATGAGTGTTCCCCTTACTCACATCCTCTCCAGCATAGGCTATCATTGGTGTTTTTGATTTTAGCCATTCTGAAAGTTTGTGGTGGAACACGCTCTTTGGAATGCTTGCCTCAGTATGGTTTGTGTGTGACGAGACTATTTCTATTTTCTCCAGAAAATATTCTACTGTATTACCTCATAATAGGTACCTTGGCTTAAAACAGATGCTCTTAAAGAATGTCACTTGTTAAATAAAACATATATTTGTGTTAAGCAAGGTCAGCAGAATTTTACCCTCACTTCATAGAGGTATGTTGACATGCTTAAATATAGGCATGTGAAAAACACTGGTCAGTATTAGTCAGCAGATATCAGACACCTTCAGTGGTGTGGATACTAAGTTGGGTGCTGTCAGTGCAGATCATTAAACAACCCCCTCTCTCACATTAACTGAATTATTAGATGGATTCAGTAAGTACTATAATTGAGATGTGATCAAAGACTAGAACTGATTGATATACATGGTAAGGGCTGGAAAGGCTTTGTTGATCTTAGAGAAGATGCCAAATGATCACCGACACTGATTAGATCGGATCTCTTGGAGGAAGAAACAGAAGTTCACATATCACAGACTTCAGAGATGTAAAATCCCCCTCAGTTATTTTCTAATCTATATTTTAGTATAGCATTTGTTAGCCTTTACATTAATAGAGTTATGCTAATATGAATGCAGTGAAGGTTTGTGACTCCACCCCCTTCACCACCACTAATCCTCGTGGTAGCTTTTTTCAGACTTTCAGGTCCAAACTCCAAGTCCTTACCTTACATGTGGCATTGTGAAATTCTGTCTGGCCAGCTACTTTGAATTGCTGTGTCATGTGTCCCTTCAGTTGTCGATTGGCAGACCTACCCTAATTTTCTTAAAATTCTCTGCCTCCTTGGTTTTCATGACATCATTCCCAAGTTCTGCTTCTACTTTTATGACTGCTTAGCCTCAAGATTCTCTAGACTTCTCTGCAACTTTCTTACTGGGTTTCATCTGGGCACACTGTTAGCCCCAGCATTTGGGAGGCAGAGGCAGGTGGATCTCTGTTAGTTCAAGGCCAGCCTGGTCCACAGAGTGTTACAGAATAGGCAGAACTGCATAATGGGTCCCTGTCTCAAAAAAAATATAATATTGGAGTACACAAGGGTTATTAGTCAGTGGCTATTTTCATTTGTTTCCTCTTTTAGTCACTATTCTCTCTGAATACTTTCATCTTTTTCTGTTATTGCAATACTTTTCCCCATACAGATACTGATCTCTCACCTTGTCTAGAAGGCATCTTTGGTCTCCTGATTGTAGTCAACTCTTTATATATATTTTCACACTGGCTCTTTCCTAGGTATTAGAGACTCAGCATGACTCAAGTAGAGCCCCACTGTCCCAACCAGCTCTGCTCTCCTCAGAGTACTTAGTACTACCATACGCCACCTGATCCCAGTCCCTGACCCTCACTGTTGGCAGTTAAGCTCTATTGAGCTAATATTTACTCCTACCATTATGTCAGGCTCACATAACCCTGAACTCATCTTATTCATCCTCCTTTCCCTACCCATTTTTCATATTGTTTTCAGGGTTTTGTCTAAACCATAAATTGTTTTTCCTAATATCCTCCCTGTGTTAGAATAGGTTCTGCTTATCTCTGTAGCTTATTTCTTATGCCTCTTCTCACATGTATTTTGTCTTCTACTGTTTAATGGCTAGACACTACTAGTCTTGTTTCTCAGATTCTATCAGACTGCTGTGTTTTGTGCTTTGATAGCCCACCAATAAACAAGTCCCAGCCATTACTCCAGTTAGGTCTATGTATGTTTTGTCTGTCCCGCTGTCTTTTTTGGGTAGTGGTGAGTCATTCACAGTGTACTCTACGCCTAGTTATTTATGGAATCATTGACTTCATCCAGCATCATACCTTGATCATGGCAAATGTTCATCAGTGCTTAAAAAAAAAAAAAACAGTTAGTTGGCTGCTGTGCCGGAGGTTGAAAGAGTTTATTTCACATTTTTCTTGCTTTTTTATTGGAACATGCTTTAAAAAAAAAGAGTAGATAATTAAGAGCTAGCTGCTAGAACCTCACCTTCATTATTCAGACTTCGGGTCATTCTCTATACACTTGTTTCAGTTGTTTGAGATTATATGGTCCTAATACTCTGGCTATATCTTTTGAAACTAATGTCTGCATGCCAGAAAAACTCCCTTTTGTAATCATAAAATTTAAGACATTTAGTCTGTGCAAATAATTTTCAAATTTTGTCATTGGGAAAGAATTAAGTACACTAGTGGAACTTGCAAAGAGATGTGAGAAGTCGCTCTTTGTCACCTTGCTAATATTGCTATTCACCAAGCATGCTGAATTTGTGTATGCTATATGAATTTAATACATTTTAACTAGCAGTGGTTTTTTAAGACCATGCAGGTAGGGTCTTTTTAATCTCAAATAATGTATAATTTGAACCTAAGCCTCACTGGTCTTCATTGTACAGCATCATGTTTCCATGAGAATCTTGAGCTGTCTATTCAGAAACCTAAGACGTTCTCTCCATGCTTTCTTTACACAGCAATGAACTGTTCAGCTGAAGAGACTGAAAATGACCACAGCCCAGAAGCACTCACTAAAAAGCTCTCAGATGTGTGCCAGTTACGGAGGGACATTGATGAATTAAGGACTACAATATCAGACCGCTATGCTCAGGACATGGGAGACAACTGTGTTACCCAGTGATCAAGTGTTGGGCCACAGCAACAATGATCCATTGTGAAATGTGTTAGACTCCTTTGGTTATTTTAGGACTATAAGGGAAAGGTGAAGCTCCTTGTAGTGGACTTCAGCTTTGTTGTTTCTGTTGTTAGGTTTGCTTTTCTGAGGAAGTTTGACGGGGCTGATCAAATCAGGCAAGCAATCATGTTACTATTTGAAAAATGAGATAATGTCTGAAAGAAAAAGAACAAAACAACCTGCATTTTCAAACTACTGATTGTAGGACCAAGCTGTGAACAGTGCTCTTCAGATAAAGGCATAGGGTTTCCTTACTCCTGTCATTTTGTGTACATACATGTGAGTGCTCGTTCATTCTCTTGCTTGATCACTCTGTCTCCGTCTGTCTTTCTGTCTGTGTGTGCTTGCCATGCATGTGCATTTGCATATGCATGGACTCTGTCAACACAATAATGGGATTTCAAGGGTCAAAGCAAGACTTTAAAAGGCACACACTGTTGATTCTTCACTTTGGATTTTTCTAGGCAGACTGACCTGATCCAGTTCCAGGGCAGTGTTCTAATACAGAAGGCTAGCAAGCAAAATCATTAGTACTTTAAAAAGTGGCTGTATTGAGATGGTGTGCTTGCACAGTTGGGCTGATTTTGGCACTGGGGACAGCTGTTTCATTCCAAAGTGGTCATAGATTGTCTCAGCAGTGTGAAGCTGCCATGAGGATTTTTCCATTGGCTTTGTATGAAAAGTTAATATACAAAAAGTAATTGCAATTAATTTCAGCATACCCCTTACTATTTGTAATCTTTATTTATGATATATATATGTAAAGAGAGCCATATAAAATTAATAGGAGCCTTCTGAGGCCTTCAGTGACTAGTATAAAAAGGAAGATGATAAAGTAACTCTGGCAGGGCTGATTTTTATCCATACTTAGGCACTCACATTTAAGCAGTGTCAGGCCTGCTTTAAACTACTTTAAGAGAAAGCCAACTCATTATTCATATATGAATTAACAGTAACATAAAACAAAGCCTAAGTCTCAGTGATTTTTTAATTACTAGATTTGTTGCATTACAAACAGCTTGTCATGGAGTGTGATATTGCTTAGGTTGGTTCATTTGGAGCACAGGGTACTACTATGTAATGCAACTCATTTGAGCAGATACAGTCATTTAGACTTCAAATAATATTGTCTGTGTATCATTTTATATTTTAGAAAGATTATATATTTTATTGCCAGTTGAGAATTCATTACAATCTTTTTAATACAGGCAAAGCATTGCCTTTTATGGGTGTGTTTTCCCTTCCTTCCTTTCCTTTCTTCTTCCCTCCCTTCATCGCTCCCTCTCCACTTAATGCAACCCAATTTTCTTCAGGCAGGACTACATAGGTGGGAGAGTAAAGGGTGTGGAGCTGGCAGGATAGTACTGTTGACTGACATAAACTGTTTTCTTGCTAAGCTTATTCTGGTAGAAAAGATTTTTCTTAAACTCATCAATGAGAACTTAGTAGGACAGGCCTTTAAGGAGATTGCTCAGGAAGACGATTAGTTCAGAACTGAACTGTCCATATTCATTTGGTAGTTATATTTCAGTAGTTGGTTATACTATATAATAATGACAGATTTCCCTTCTATTTAGTGCTAAATCCACTCTACTCCTCTTGGGATCTGACTACTAATAAATCAGTGTGTTGAAGTGAGTATGCAACCTAGCTCTCTAACCCAGAGAGAATTCTCTCTTAAGAATTTGGTTCTTTAAAAATGTGTTCATTGGGTTTGGGGGGTAATGTTTTGATGATAATCAAGAAATTGTTCACTGCAAAAATATATGCTGTGCAAAAAATAACATGTGTAGATGGTCCCAAGCTGTAAAGTCAGATAATAGCATCTACTTGGTCAACCGCTACAACAAGTAATAGATTTACTTTGGCTTTGGATAGAGTCCTCCCGGTTCTTTCATGGTGTCAGAAATACAGCCACCTAAAACCATAGCCCTGTAGAGCAACTATTGCTGATGTGTGTTAGCATCTTCTTAGAGTACCTAAGTCCTAGGTTCTTAGTTTCATGCTTTAAGTTTTTCTACTTACTGCTTTTTAAGACAAATTTATGGTCATATACACATAGAGAGAGACATGCACAAATACCTTTCGTCTGGCCACTTTGCAATAAATAATTTTTGTTTTGGCTAGTTTTCTAAAACTTAATAAATTTAATTCACATATGTTAGAATAAAAATTTCTAATTAAGAAATTACCAGACTCTTATTGATACATTTTAATTTTTAAACTGTATACTACCATTAAAAAGGCGTTCAGATGTGATAGATTTTGATTCATATTTTGATATAATTGACTACAAAATACTAATCTCTTACTAGAGTCTAGAGTTAATGAAGGACTGTGATAATAAGGAGTCACCTTTGGAGGGAATTTTGAGGAAGACGGAGCTAGTTGTGTTCTAGTTAGTCAGCATTTCATTTTCCAGAAACATCTCCTTTCTTGAGACACACCCATGTTAGAATAATAATAATATCACATCCCATTGAAAACAAAAAAATTATCATTAGGTCAAGTGCGATATAGTGTTTTGTCCACATTTTGAAGTAGGGTGTACATGGAGTTACTATAATAACATAAGCCTACAATAAGAAGGAATTTAATTCTAAAGTAAATCTATCTGTAAATTTTCATATGCAATGATCTTTTTTCATTTATGCCTTTGTGTATAAAGTCTTATTCTCCTAAGAAGTGTTACACAGTATTTTACTTTTAGTCTATTCAAGGTGAAGCCATTTGAACACAGCCACGTAGAACAGAGGTAGGCTAACAGTTGCTGCAGGAAAGTCACCGTTTACCTATGCCAGTAGAACTAACTGAATCAAGGATTACCTATGCCAGTAGAACTAACTGAATCAAGGACACAGAAATGCCCTGTTCTCGCGTGTGATGTCAGAAAAGCAGACTTAAACTTAGTGCGTTTCCAGTGGCGTCTGGTTGTAAGAGTCTTGACAAGATACATATCCAAGAATTTTATTCTTAAGAGCATGGTCCCTTTTAATACTTGGGATGGATTCACTATTTAAAGTTAGCATTATTATATCTTAGTGATGGTTGTGGGAGTTTACTTTTGTGAAACTGAATTTAACTTTTAGTAGCTTGTTAGAAAATATTAAGAGCTAGAAAATGTTGCTAAAGTGAATATTGGACAGTTCGACTTAGAACGTTGTGAGAAAATATTGTTCTTGTTTCAGACTCATTGGGAATCTTGGGCAGGTTGTAAAGGGACCGTTTCATTGGAGAATGCTCTTTAAATATCAGCAATATTGAGCAACAGGAGCTGAGCAACAGGCTATTTTGCACAGTACTGTTCAGTGCTAGCACACCTCTGGTTTAGATTGCTGGAGTTCTTGTCTATATTTCTATCACTAGGATAGAATGTTCTATGAATGGCCACACAGAGCAAGCAGATGACATTTGGAGCCACCAGTAGCCCTTGCTTCCTATTCGTTTCCATTTCTGACAGTTCTTTTCAGTGCTCTCGAACAAAGAGAAACTGTCCTGTTTGGTAGAAAGAGTAAAATTTCAATTTCACCCCCAAAACACACTGATGGTAATTGCTGTATGAATGCATCATACATTTAATCATGAAAGGGAATGATTGAGATTCTTCTTATTTAAATGAAATATTCGATATAATAGAATGTACTTTGAAATCATTAAGTCATTGGCAACACTGTTGCAGCTGCATACAGAGAACCTTTTGTGCCTTTTTGCCTGCAGTGTTTATTTCTCTTACATGAGCTATGAGAATGTTGATTATTGCACCTTGTTCTTTGGTAAATAGACTTAAGAATTTTTCTAAAAAGAGCCATTTCTTCTTAGATGATAGTTACCTTAGTAAACTTGAGAGGATGTATCATATTTGGATGTGTTTGAAGCTCAGCCTTTTCTGTATAAAGAGCAGAAAATTCCTTTAAAATGTACTCATTTGTATGTATGTGTGTATTTATATATTATATATATGTAGTTATTTAAATACTTAAGCATGAAATTGACATAATGTTGGCGTGGTGACCAGAAGTAGTAAGGTGCTAGACGGTCACATTAAAAGCACAGCACAGCAGAGTGTGCAATCAGTCCCTGACTGGTGGGTTTGTAAACTAGGTTCAGTTTTTGAACCACCAGAATACCTCATGTGTAAATACAGTGTTCATGATTCAACTGAAATACAGTTATTGTAAAAAAAAACAAAAATGTGAAGCCACTGGCTGGCTTATGCCTTCTGACTTTGTTTTTCCTCCTTTTTGGAAAGGAGTTGTTTTTGGTTTTGTTTTTTAAATGGGGTTTACAGCTAGAAATTTGAATGCCAAAGTTCTATTTATTAAACTAAGAGAAAAAGTTTTCAATGTTAATGGCTAGTATTTTTCCACTGGACTATTGTTTGTTGATGTTGGAATTTGTATTTACAGAGAAATAAATTTTTTACAAAAATATTTTGTCTTTGTGGTACCTAATGTTGGTATAAGAATGTATATGACATTTCAGGCTCTCTAATCCAAGGTCTCAATGACCTGACTTTTAAGTAAATGCTCTCCATAAATATATTGAAGAATCTTTGATCAGAATACAAGACTTGGGCTTTCTAGGTCTCTTATTTCATTAGCTAAAAATCATTGCCTCAACATCTTTCTGGGAAGGTGGGTAGAATTCCCACAACAGCTGTAATAAGTGCAAAGTCAAGACTGTATACCTCTCAGCTGATAGAGCTGTGCTCCCTCAGGGATTGTGTACACCTCAGCTGATAGAGCTGTGCTCCCTCAGGGACTGTGTACACCTCAGCTGATAGA